>NC_091433.1:22772509-23072509 GCF_964237555.1 Oryctolagus cuniculus
ATGAGGAGTCACTTACAATATGCAGGGGGATGGACTGGTTTTAGATAAAATCAGCAACTAGCTTTCAGTGTAGACACTAATACAGAGGTAGAAATGACACTTGCAGGTTTGTGGTGATTGATCTAGTAGTGCAGAAACAAACAGAATCAAGATGGGGGAAGAGGGTTGGAATTTTGAAAAGGTGAAAAATATACAATGTAATTATCTAGGAGAGAGGAGATATGTGGGTCAAGGCAGTAGATTCAGATACCAAGGAAGCATGGAAGATAAGCTTGAGTGAACAGTTTTGAATTCAGTGAATACTGTGCTTCAATCATGTCTAACTATGTGGGAGCAGTCGCTTACTAGGTATGCAAGTGGATTTTGCCACTGTAGGATTCTTGCCAAATGTGTAAAACAATGCAAGAGAGAGGCATGTGTTTGGACAGTTGAAACAAATGTGTGTTTTTTTTTTAATTTTTTGACAGGCAGAGTGGACAGTGAGAGAGATTGACAGAGAGAAAGGTCTTCCTTTGCTGTTGGTTCACCCTCCAATGGCCGCCGTGGCCAGTGCACTGAGGCAGGTGCACCGCGCAGATCCAATGGCAGGAGCCAGGTGCTTCTCCTGGTCTCCATGGGGTGCAGGGCCCAAGCACTTGGGCCATCCTCCACTGCACTCCCTGGCCACAGCAGAGAGCTGGCCTTGAAGAAGGGCACCCGGGACAGAATCCGGCGCCCCGACCGGGACCAGAACCCTGTGTGTCGGCGCCGCAAGGTGGAGGATTAGCCTAGTGAGCCGCGGCGCCGGCCTGTGTGATTTGCTATTTTGAGTAGTAGAAAACTACAGTATATATCTTTTAAAGATTTATTTATTTATTTATTTATTTATTGTAGCCGCGGCGCCGGCTACAAATGTGTTATTATAATAGATAATGTTAACAAACTGATTAAAAAGGGAAATGAGGACTTTACTGGGGATTAAATATTTATATTAAATATTTTATATTAATCAACTAAATAACAGTATCCATTGAGGTTTAAAATCTGGTGTGATAGAGTACTTAAGGATTTTCATTGTAAGTCAAACAAATAAAGAACAAGATAAACTTGCTATAAGTTTAAATTACTAAGTTGGTCTCAAAACAATCAAAATGCACACACACAGATACACTCACACATTCATACTTATTATTATAGAAAGTTTTTCTTTTTCTGTCTGTCTCAAGATGTTTGTTGGGAAAATTGAAATTGTGGACAGTCCTATTCACCAAGAATATCACACAACTTTTTTTAATGAGAAAGAATGATGAGGTGCATTCTCATCATCACATTTAGATGGACTGTTTGAGTGGTAGAATGTGACTGCAGCAACAAAAGTGTACAAATAAACAAATGTGTCCTTGCTAAAAAAAAGTGCAGAGAATCAAATGTTCACTGCTGCAGTTGTTCCAGTTACATTCCTTTCATTTATCATTTCAAGCTGCGTTGTTTTGATGGCTTTTCAGCTGTGAGACTACTGGTGCTGATGCAGAGATAATGAAATACTGAAAACCCCAAACAACAGAAACGTCTGTAACTGGTAATGGGCATCTTCCTTCAGTTTATTAACTCCAGCTGTGCTGTTTGACTGTTTTTGTGAAGAGGTGCTACATGAGTTGAATATTCAATTCATGATGAAGGATCACATGTCAAAAGCAACAGGATCATACAAAATCTGCACTGCAAAACAGCAAGGTGGAGAAAATTGACCCCCTTTAAAACTCAGCTCTGTGTTCAGGATAAACTATGACCCATATTGGTTCCTTTCTGTGGTGTTATGTCAACCCCAGTGTTTGTAATGACACTCAATGGGGATACTGGTTTTATACACAGACAGAGCTCTGAGCAATATGCTGTAGTATTCAAGGAATCAAGACCTGAGTATTTTCTAAAACTGCTATCTCCTTATAGAATAAACTTAGAGAAAAATAATTGTAGTTGAAAAGTAGGAATGTTTTCTATCTTACCCCTTACTTTTTCTTAAATTCTTATGTTTTCATGTCATGAGTCATTTTAATTACTTTAAAAATAAGTGAATTACTTATGGAACTAGAAAGAGCATTGCTCTCATGCTTACAATAAAAAAAAGCTGAACAAAGAGCAATGATACAACTTTATTAAGTTTTCACAGACCTTAACCTGCAAGACAATTGACTACTCCCAAATCTAAGGGGCGTAAAGTGTCTATAGAGAAAAACAAGACAAGATAACTGATCGACCTAGACAAACTGCAGTTGGACCCTGGGAAAAAAAATTCAGCTAAGGTGACTGATAATATTTAGAGTTTGGCCATATGCATTGGTCAAAATCCATTGCCATCTAGAAGGGAACTGTAGAAGAAAATAAAACAAAACAAAAGGAAACAAAACAAAATCTTGTGGCAAGATGAAAACTGGATGAGGTGGGGGAGAATGAGAGCATTGAGACCTCACCTTTGAATCCCAGCGATTTAATTTGATTATAATTTTTAAAGATTCATTTATTTATTTGAAAGACAGGAGACAGAAAGATCTTCAATTTGCTGGTTCCCTCTCCAAATGGTCACAATGGCCAGGGCTGGGTCAGGTTAAAGCCAGTAGCTTCATTCAGGTCTCCCAGGTGGGTTCGGTGTTCCAAGGATTTGCCCATCTACCACTGCTTTCCAAGGCACATTAACAGGAAGCTGGATGGAAAGCATAACAGCCCAGACTCAAACTGGTGCCCATTAAGGAAGCTGACATCACAGGCTGTGACTTGACTAGCTATGCCACAGTGCCAATTCCAACCCCAGAGATTTAGAACCCACCTAAGACTGAGACTTCAATCAGTATTATGATGCCTCCTCCCACAATCAGCACACATTCTTTACACCCAATCCCTTTCCAGGTTATAAAGCATTGAACCATTCGTAACTAATAAGATACAATTTCTCTCTAAAGTTTAGGTAAAAACTATATTAGGAGATGAAGAAGGATCATAAATAGAATGCACAGTTATGCAAAAATAAAATAAAATATAAACCCCTTGGTAAACTCCCCCTCCCCCAAAGAGACATGTTAAAAAAATCTTATTCACATAAAGGGAATAAACTTCCAATAGATATGATACATATGGGTAAATAAAGAACAACACTAATGGAATACATGGAGGTAAACAAAATTATCTCTGCATTGTTTTTTCTATGGGTACGTACATTACTATAGCTTCATGGCATCCACTTACTGTCTCACAATTTAGTAGCTTAGAAGTCTGGGCATAGAAGTTCCCTTCTCAGGACGATCTCATGAGGTGAGCACTGGGATTTCATGTGCAGTTCAGGATTCTCTTTAGGACTCACATATAGTTTCCAGAAATCAAAGTGCTTAAGTCCCTGTTTTTCATGCTGGCTGTCAGCAAGGAACTGCTCCCAACTATTAGGATTCAGTCTCAGATCCTCACCACATGGTCTCGCTACTTGCAGCCTACAACCTCACTGTTTATTTTCCCAGGTCAGTAGGAAGATCTCTCAGAAGTTACACTCTCTTTCCATGATTTAGCCAGATTAGAACAGGCCTGCTCAGAATGTCTCTCTTTTGATTAATTCAAAGTCAAGTGATTTAGAGACCTTAATTACATCTTAAAATCTTTTCTAACATATATCATACCTTATTTGTGATAGTGATATCTCTTCATAGCTATAGTTTTCTTCCAATGGAAGCAGCAAAGATTATAGACTAAGTGGCTGGATTCTTTGAGGTCACTTTAGAGTTTTGTCTAGCATAGTTTTTGTGCTAGTTTTTGTACTTTTTTGTAAAAAGTAAATGACATGTAGGATGAAAATGGTAGCAATCTACGGTGCGATTATAGCATTTGGAAAAATACATGGCAATAGAGCACAAAGGATGGAAGGAAGGAATTGGGCATTTCTTAACTTTTTAAAATTATGTGTAAAATAACGACATTATCTGAATGTAAATTCAGACTGGAGTCATATGAAGTTCTTGAAGATCAAGAAAAAAGTAATGGAACCTGCTAAAGGATCTGCTTCGTCGAAGATAATGAGACTAATAAAAATTCCAGAAGGGCCTATATTAAATATGGATAGATTTCTAATCTGCACTGAAGGCCAGGCACACGAGAGTCTTCCTCTTACTACCATAATGATGATGGCCAAAGCAGAAAATTTGTTCGCTATGTCGAAAAAAAAGTCTGGCCCCAACTACAATATTGAATTTTCTGCTAGTTCTGGGCATTTAAATGATTCAAGAGAGTGAAAAGGAGTGGTGAGTCTGCAACTGCTTGTATGAAGACTGCTGAAGAATTTTTGGAAGCCAGATAAGCTGACTACAGAAGATTATTAGTTGCTAGAGCAAGTCTTCAGCATGAATGAAACCTCTATTATGGAAATGGATGTCTGAAAGGATTTTCAATCCTTATGCTACTTTTCAAGGCTTTTAAGGAGTCGATAACTGCTTTGCTTAGGGCAAGATTATAGGCTACAGACTGAAACCCTTTGAGAACTGATACATAGAGGGAGAGCCCCACAACCTTCAAGGTTATCAACACACACCCACTGCCAGAATACCACAGGTGCAAAGAAGAGTCATGGATGATGCAGCTCTGCTTCCATGATGTACTCCTGAATCATGATACCACTGAAATAAAGTGTTTCAGAGAACACTATGCCTTTCAAGGTTTTTTTTTTTAATTCAAAGATTTATTTAATTTATTTGAAAGACAAAGTTACAGAGAGGGGTAGAGACAGAAAGAGAGGTCTTCCATCTGCTGGTTCACTCCCCAGATGGCAGCAATGGCAGGAGCTGAAGGCACGCCGATCCAAAGCCAGAAGCCAGGAGCTTCCTCTGGGTCTCCCATGTGGGTGCAGGGGCCCAAAGACTTGGGCTATCTTCTACTGCTTTCCCAGGCCATAGAAGTGGAGCATCTAGGACTAGAACCAGCGCCCATATGGGATATGGGTGCTTCAGGCCAGGGCTTTAACCTGCTGTGCCACAGCACCGGCCCCTCAAATTTTTGTTGATTGATGACGAGAGTCCTGTACACGCTTCTTTTTTGAGGGGATATTTCCAATATCAAACTAGTGTTTCACCCTCAAATCACCATCTTTTTTTTTTTTTTTTTTTGCAACCAATGGACAAGGAGTTACTGATAAGAAAGCCCTTTCCCCAGATTATTGTAGCAACTAAGGAAGACGTTGATACAATTCTGGATGGAATCTAGCATTTCTGACTGCATCAGAGCATATTTGTCATGTGGTGATGTCACTAGGGATCATAAATCAAATCTGTAAGAAGATACTCCAGAATTTTATGCATGATTTAAAGGAGTTTTTAAAGGATGACCAGATTACAAAAATCAATAAAGCTATAAGCTGACAAAGCAAACAACTTTAACCTGGGTGTGGTTGAAGATGACATTGATAGGATACATCTGGTATCTCTAAGGAACTGACTAGCAGAGCCATTGGAACCAGGACAAGAAGACACACATGAAGAAGAAGCAAGAGAACAGGAAACTGCAGGAGAAAACAAAGAACTCCCAATAAAACCCACAGTGAGAGGTTTAACAGAAGCTTTGTAGAACTCAAAAAGCTCATCAAACAGTTTGAAAACATGGATTCCAATGCTGAAAGGAATTCATTAATAAAGAGAGACACTCATGATGCATAAACTGCTTACAATCCAAGCCATGATAACAGAAAGAAGCAAACCAAACTACTGAGGACATAATTCTCCAAAGAGTGATACTTGAGGAAATGCCTCAGGCAAATCCTTCAGGAGGTATCCAGAAGGTGTTGTTAACAAAGCAGGTGACAGCATCACGCCAGTTATCACCTCCAAAGAATGTTCAACTGAGCAAGATACAGAGGTGGAAGACAATGATCTTAATGGTCTTTGTGTCAAAGTATATAACAAACCAAAATTTAAAAAAATTAAAAATGAAACAATTATGGAATAAGGATATAAAGAAAAAAATATTTTGTAGGGCTGTAAAATGTGTTTGTTTTAACTTCAGTATTATTTCAAGTTATAAGTTAAAAAGTTATTATGGTAACAAGTTATTATTACAAGAATTATAAGTTAAAAAAATTTTTTGACAGTTAGACAGTGAGAGACAGAGAGAGAGAGAGAGAGAGAGAGAGAGAGAGAAGGTCTTCCTTTTTTCCGTTTGTTCACCCTCCAAATGGGTGCTACAACTGGTGCGCTGTGCCGATCCGACGCCAGGAGCCAGGTGCCTTCTCCTGGTCTCCCATGTGGGTGCAGGGCCCAAGCACTTGGGCCATCCTCCACTGCACTCCTGGGCCACAGCAGAGAGCTGGACTGGAAGAGGAGCAACTGGGACAGAATCCGGCTCCCTAACCAGGACTAGAACCCAGGGAACCGTTGCCGCAGGCGGAGGATTAGCCTAGAGCTGCGGCACCAGCAAGTTAAAAAATTTTATAAAGTAAAAAATTTACGGTAACCTAAGGATGTTTTATTTTTGAAATGTTTTCCCTTACAAATTAAGTGTGGCCTGGGTGTGCAGTGTATATAAAAATATAGAGCAGTGTATATTAGTGTTGTAAGCTTTATGTTCTCTCACCACTGACTCACAGGCACACTCAGAGCAACTTCAAGTTCTGGAGGCCTATTTGTGGTAAGTGGCCTATAGTGGTACAGCACTGTTTTTCTTTTTTCTACCATATTTTACTATACTCCTTTCATATTTAGCTGTTTAGAAATGCAAATACTATTTTTTTTTTACAATTCCCTATGGTATCCAGTACAGAAATGTGTTATACAGGTTTGTAAACTAAGCAGCAGACTGCGGTGTGGTCTAAGTGTGCAGTAGGTTATAGCATATGTGCTTGTGTCAGTCCACCCTATGGTGTTTGCACACTGATGAAACTGCCAAATGACATATTTGTCAGAATGTATCTTGCTCATGAACTGACACAGGACTGTATAAATATAATAAATTATAGAGAACCATTATAAAATTAAAAAAAAAAAAACAAAATAAAGTATAAATCATAAAGTGGTAGAGGGAATGAAAAGGAATCATAAAAATCATAGAAATATTTAATCACAGTGAGTAATTGCAGCAAAGCCCACAACTCAAATTGGTGTACTGGTTTGAGCCGAGCTACTGTGCTTCTGAGGCAGCTCACTGTGAATGCTTCCTGAATACCGTGGATGATGACATAGTTCTTGTTTTCCTGCCACCCATGTGTCAGACCTGGTGGTGTTCCTGGCCTTTGGCTTCAGCCTGGCCCAGCCCTAGCTATTGGGGCCATTTGGTGAGCAAACCAGTGAATGGAAGATAACCCTTTCTCTTTCTCTCTCTCTCTCTCTCTCTCTCTCTCTCTCAACCTCTCTCTCTCTCATCTCTTGTCTCCCTTCTCTATTTGTGTGTGAGAGAGACTCTGCTGTTTACATAAATAAATGAATATTTTACAAACATTATACACAGCTTCTAAATACGTATGTCCCTGAAACTATTTTCCCAAAATACATGTAGGAAAAAAGATAGGATTCATAGAAAAAAATAAGGAAATTGAAAATTCAGTTCTATACTTAAATACTCTTCTTTCAGTAATTGACAAAACAAATAAGTAATAAATGAGTGTACAGATGACCAGAAAAATATATCACCTAGCTGGACCTAACTGTCATTTATTATGCACTCTGCCCCAAAATGGTAAAATACACATTTAGCAAAGATAAACCATACACTAGATTCTAAAAAATATAGTAACAATTTAAAATTACTAGATATTATACAAAGACTCTTCTTGGGTCATAAGAGAATCAAACTAGGAAACACAAAAATATGTCCAAACATCTTAAAATATTTGGAAATATAAGAAAATCTTATATGTGAATCACAGGAAGTCTGAAAGAAATGTTAAAATTTAAACTTAATGAAAATTGTTGTAAAAAAATCAGTATTTATGAGCAGTAGCAAATTAATGTCTATAAGGAAATTTGTAATGATAAATAAGACAAATATGTTAGAGGAAGAAAGACCTGAAACCAGTCATTTCTAGGCTATTTTAAGGAACTAACAAATACTGAATGCAAGGAGGGTAATATAATATAAAAAGTGAATGGTAGAAAAAATGGAAAACTGAATAAGAGAAATGAATGAAAACTAGCTATTTGGGAAAATTTAATAAAACTAATAGATTCCAAGTAGTCTGATCAAAATGGGGGTGTAGGAGAAACAACAAAACAAAAAATGCTGATTTCAGAAATGAGTCATACCACTATGGATCATGTAAACATTGTATGATAATAATAGAATATTAAAAATAATTCTACCCACTTTACTTGGGAAAAATTAATCATTAGTTCGAAATTTATAAAATACTATAATTAAATCAAACACATTGCTATGTATTTCAGAAAATTTTATTTTGTTGTTGAAGTCTTTCAACATAGATAATTCTCAGTCCAAATTTTGCACATCTTACACATTTTTCCCAGAAAAATGGAACAAGAAATCCCAACTTATCTTATGAAGCTAGCCTTTATTCTAAAAGTAAAATGTTCATTCAATATTTGGAAATTAATCAACTTACACCAATAACAGACCAAAAGAAGAAACCCATTTAATCATGTCAAAAGATGCAGAAAAATATTAAAGAAAATTTAATATCCATGTATGATAATAACGCTCAGCAAATTAGGAATAGAAGTGATATTTCACTATTTGATAAAGAGTACCTATTAAAAACTTATAATTAGTATTACTTTTGGTAATGAAAAAATGAATGTTTTCTCCATCACATGAACAACATTTAAAAGAAGCCCCTTTGCCATTCAATGCCGTATTGGAACCCTTGATATAGTAGCTGCTTCTCCATTCTGTTGGTGGGGAAGGATCCCTGCCTCAAGTTGTGAGGATGGTTGCAGCTAGGACAACACTATCAGATGAGACTGACATAAATTCAGAACTTAAAGGGAGAGGGACATTGTGTAACATGCAAGGCCACATGATCATTGAACTTGGGAACTGAAGGAATGTAAAAGGATTATAACAAGAGGAACCATGGCATCCTGATTTTTGTGGAATGATGTGATGGGTTTAATTAAATAATTCACAGGGTGTCAGGAAATTGAACCTCTTAAGAATAGGCATACACTATCTCATGAACCCTGTGACACAGATGTTCATTGTCCAGTGGACTTTATCCCTCAAGGAAGAGGCAGAATGTTAGCTTATTTGAAGTCTTCTGTACTGTATTGGACTGGGTCCCCCTAAAGGATGTGTTGAAGTTATAGCACTGCTATCTTAGAATATGAGCATACTTGGAAATGGAAACACTGGAGATCTAACTAGTTAAAATAAGAGATCATAATGGAGGGGGATTGGTCATTAATCCAATCTTACTGATGTCTTTTAAGAGGAGGTGAAAGACAGAGACAGACCCAAGAGTAGACAGCCACACAACATCAGAGACAGAGTTTGGAGCAATGCATCTGTGAGGCACAATATGCCAACGAAGCTGGTAAATATCAGTAACTTGAAGAGGCAAGGAAGGATTCCCCTGTACCAGTATCAGAAGGGGCACAGCTGTATTGACACCTCCAGATATGTGAAACAAATTTCTGGTATTCTCACCCACCTAGTTGATAACACCTTTTTGTTGGAAATTACTGGAGATAAGACACCACATGTCAGTGCAATAATTAATGTTGAGACTTACTTTCTCACCTTATTCCATACAAAGCCAATGCAATATGAAAATATAAAGAAGCAAATTGAAGACAAATTATAAAAGAGATTAAAATTGTCTTTATAAAAATTACCTATTTTATACTTAGAAATCCTAAAATAATTACAAAAAATCTAGAACTAAAAAGTTTAACAGATTTTCAGGATGAAAGATTGAAGTATATACTGAAAAAAGTTACAAGTATAAAATATACCAAAGATTTTTATCTAGCATTGAAAATTACAACATGCTGATGAAATGTCAATGAAGACCTAAATGAATGAAGCAATATACAAAGACCTGTCAAACCATTCCAAAATATAGGATTTCACTTTGTTTTATGGCTGAGTAATACTCCGTAATGTATATTTACCATAATTTCTTTATGTAATTATTAGTTGATGGACATCTGGGTTGATTACATATCTTAATCATTGAGAATTGAGCTGCAATGAACATGGGGATACAAATAAATCTTTCATATGCTGATTTCATTTCCTTTGGGTAAATTCCCAGGAGTGGGATGTTGGGTCATAGGTTTATATTCAGATTTTTGAGTTATTTCTGACTTTAACACTATCTTCCACAGTGGCTGGGATAGTTTACATTCCCCACAACACTGGATTAGGGTACCTTTTCACCCACATTCTCTCCAGCATTTGTTGTTTATTGATTTCTGTGTGAGATCCATTCTAACTGGGGTGAGATGAAACATCATTGTGGTTTTGATTTGCATTTCCCTGATTGCTAGTGATCATGAGTAGTTTGGCAAGTATCTGTTGGCCATTTGAATTTCCCCTCTTGAAAAATTCCTATTCAAGTCCTTTGCCCATTTCTTAACTGGATTGTTTGATTTGTTGTTGTTTTGTTTCTTGAGTTCTTTATAGATTCTGGAAATTTATTTTTTATCAGTTGTATAGCTTGCAAATATTATCTCCCATTCTGTAGGTTTTCTCTTCACTCTGCTGATGTTTCTCTTGCAGTGCAGAATCTTCTCAGGTTGATGTAATCCCATTTGTAAATTGTGGATTTGATTGCCAGTGCTTCTTGGGTCTTTTCCAAGAAGTATTTACCTATGCCAATATCTTGCAGTTTTCCAAATGTTCTCTAGGAGTTTGATGGTATCCAATTGTAGATCTAGGTCTTTGATCCATTTGAGTAGATTTTTGTGTAAGGCCTAAGGTAGAGGTCTTGTTTCATACATCTGCATGCAGAGATCCAGTTTGCCAAGCATCATTTGTTGAAGAGTCTATCCTTGCTCCAGAGATTGATTTTAGCTCTTTTGTCAAAGATAAGTTGGTTGTAGATGTGGATTGAGTTCTGTAGTTTTTTCCTGTTCCATCCATTAAATGTCCATTTTTCTGCAAGTATCAGGCTTTTATTATAACTGCTTTGAAGTATGTGTTGAAATTCAGTGTAGTGATGCCTCAGGCTTTGTTTTTGTCATAT
The DNA here is from genome assembly GCF_964237555.1 of Oryctolagus cuniculus. NCBI lineage: Eukaryota > Metazoa > Chordata > Mammalia > Lagomorpha > Leporidae > Oryctolagus > Oryctolagus cuniculus. The sequence continues at coordinate 22,783,653 of NC_091433.1, forward strand.
AAGATTGGTTTAGCTATTCAGGGTCTCTTGTGTTTTCATCTGAATTTTAGTATCCTTTTTTATTTTTAGATCTTAGAAGAATATCCCTGGTATTTTGATTGGAATCACATTGAATCTGTAAAGTGCTTTTTGTAGTATGGACATTTTGATGATATTTATTTTTGACTTGGGTCTTTGCCCTCTTTTTTTTTTTTTTTTTTTTTTTGATTAGTTGGGCCAATGGTGTAACAAATGGTGTGTCTATTTGAAGTTCTATGTGGTTCCTATATTTGGATATCACTTTCTTTCACTGAATTGGGGAAGTTTTCTGTAATTATTTCAGGAAATTGGCTTTCTAATCCATTCTTTCTTTCTCTAATTTCAGGAACTCTTTTTTTTTTTTTTTTTTTTTGACAGGCAGAGTGGACAGTGAGAGAGAGAGACAGAGAGAAAGGTCTTCCTTTTGCCATTGGTTCACCCTCCAATGGCCGCCGCGGCCGGTGCGCTGCAGCCGGTGCACCGCGCTGATCCGATGGCAGGAGCCAGGAGCCAGGTGCTTTTCCTGGTCTCCCATGGGGTGCAGGGCCCAAGCACCTGGGCCATCCTCCACTGCACTCCCTGGCCACAGCAGAGGGCTGGCCTGGAAGAGGGGCAACCGGGACAGAATCCGGTGCCCCAACCGGGACTAGAACCCGGTGTGCCGGCACCGCTAGGCGGAGGATTAGCCTAGTGAGCCGCGGCGCCGGCCTAATTTCAGGAACTCTTAAGACCCATATATTGTGTCATTCGATAGTATCCCATAAATCTCCAATACAATTTTTAATTTTTCTAATTTCTTCTTCTTTTTTTGTTCTGCCTGAAAAATATCCAAAGATCCAAAGATTTGTCTTCTAGCTCAGGCATTCTTTCTTCTGCCCCACCAAGTCTGTTAGTAAAGTTTTCTATAGTACTTTCTATTCGATCTATTGAAATCTTCTTTTCTAATATTTCATTTTGTTTTCTCTTTAAAATCTCAATGCCATGGGAAATCACTTCATTTATGTCATATATGGATTTCTGTAATTCATGGATTTGCTTCTCATTTCTTCTGAGTAATCCAGTGATTAATCTGAATTTCATTTCAGCGTTTCCCTGATCTCTTTATCTTCACATCCTGTTATTTAAGTGTTGTTGTGTTTATTTTAGGGTGGGCCATATTGTCTTTCTTGTCCTTGTTTGTTGAACTTCTGTCTTTATTTTTAGGCATTTGTGGAGATACCTGTTGATTTTATACTTTAATGGTTTTTATCTTTGCACTGTGCATCTGTGGCTTAGTCAAATGTCTGCTGTTTCAGTGAGTAGCAGAGGTGTGTGTTGGGTTTGGCAAAGGAGCTCTGGTCAGTGTTCCAGTGTGAGGTAAGTATCCAGGGTGACACTCAAGTTGGGCATGGTAGATCTCCTCTTGTTAACAAAAAGGGGATTAGCCATCTTTGTTGATGTAATCACACCCTCCCTCCTCAAAGGTTATCAATGCTTGGATGCAGCACTCTTCAGCATTGCTGTACGAACTTCTCAAAGTGCTCACTCTGAGCATGGATCCTACTGCAATGACCCACACCAGGCAGCCAGGGAGTTCTGGCAGGTGGAGCCAGACAGAGTGATACACCATGATTGCCCAGAGACCCAGCTAATTCTTGGGCCTTCTCATGTAGTCGCAGAGTCCCCACAGTCTCAACACACAAGGTTACCACAGTCATGGGGTATGGATGGTTCCACTCCACTCCACCATTAGCTGGTCCACAGACAGATGTTCCCAGATCCAGCTGCCAGTGGGTTCTCTACCTATCTGCTTGAGCCCCAGAGCCTGTGGTTTGGTAGAGGCAGGGGGTGCTTCATAGTCTTACATGGGTGCCCAGCCCCCTGTCCATCTTACCAGCTAGTCTCAGTCAGTGGGGAACACTTATTTTTCCCTCTGCTAGAGTCTCTGAATCACATGCACACACAAGGGCCACTGGCTGAATGTTGCCTTTTCCCTGCCAGCTGCACTGGAGCTGGTGCTGCCAGTACTGCTGAGAACGGGCATCTGGAGAAAGAACCGGTAGATGGACGATATCACTATCTGCTGTTTGTCTCTCCCTCTTTCTCTGTCACTGCACCTTTCAAATAAATAAATAAATATATCTTGGGAGAAAAAGAACATACATATTGTGAAAAAGTTTTGCATGAATTTCAAAAAAAATTTTGCTCCAAAATAAACATCTTTTAATTCAACTTTTCCTTGAACTTTTTAAAATACTCTTGTATATTTCCAAGCTCATTCCTGTAGAAGGCTCTAGAAACACTTACATTATAATAATAATAATAAGCATTCCAAAAGAACAGAATTTTGTATACAAAAGTTACTCTACAAATGGAGACAAATTTCCTTGGAACAGTGATAGATTCCAAGGCTGGGACAAGTTTAAAAAAAAAAAAAAAGCCTGATGCTTATGATGCTAGGAATTTAGGAAGTACCTAAATACATAAATAAATGAGTACATTTTTAAAACACACAGGATCAAATAACTTCCTTTTCCCTGACCAAACCTAAATCAACTTGAAGAGGAAATATGTGATGATCATGTTGTATTATCACCCAGGTTATAAAATAAATGCATGTGAATGCAATGGACAGAATAATTGATCAAAAATATGATAAAATGAGTAAAGGGATAACTCTGGCTTACATAAAAATTTTAATGATTAAATATAGAAGTGAGGAAAGTAGAAAATCACCATTGGAGGATGCCAGTATTAATAGGTATGGAAAAATTCACTGATAAATGATAAATTCGTGGGAGAAAGTTTAAGGAGAAATAAAATGATAGCCTACTCCTGAAATTCTTTTTCCTTCAAGCATTTATTAATTCAAAAGGCAACAACTTAACTTCATAAGAACAAAACTTGGGAAGCAATGCGTAAGTAGTGATTGCTGTTAGCCTCACTGGTAATGATATGTATCAATATCACAGATGCTTTGATATGAAACACTGAGAAAGAACAGCCATCATCTCTAATTCTTTCCCAAACCCATAACCTTAATGTATTCCTATGAAGACTTGACACAGATTCATATTCAGAGGTATTCTATAAAACAAAAAACTGGAACTGTTTAAAAGCATCAAGGTCCAGAATGAAGAGCATACTGTGGGCTGCTACAGAGACCTGGCAAATCAATGCCACATGTGAGCTCAGATGGATCCTGGAACAGAAATAGGGCATTCCTTTAGAAACAGTTGAAATACATCTGTAGAGTACAATGTAGTAAATCAATCAGTCAATTAAAATCTGGCAAGGCAGAATTCAGTACTTGACAAAGCATGGTGTTCAACAAAAAAAAGTGAAAACAAAAATATTCAATAATAATGGGAAAATTATTTATATTTGAAATTTTCTAAATAATCTATCCAATACCAAGTGTTAATTTTGACCCATTTTTAAATAATTTTAACTTTCTCTCTATATATTTATTTGGTGTTATTTTTTTCATTGCTTTCTATTTAAAATTGTAGCTTTGGGGGACTTGAAACAGGTGGAAGTGCATTACCCAAAGAATCTTGCCTTCTGTGTCCTTCATTTCTTTCATCATTATCTCTTTGGCAAGCTGTAATTTCCACATGTTTAGAGCTCTACCATTTTTAGTCACTTTTCTCAAATCCAGTGATCTTTTTCCAAGACCCAGTATGAAATATGTGACAGGATTACTTATAAGATGGCAATTGTAAATATATTTGGGACTTCAACAATGCAATTCAATGTCATTTGGTAAATCAGGGAACTCAACCAATAGCAATGAGTAGTAAGATCCTTTCTGCCTGCTCCTATGCAAAACATGTGAGTGCTAGTCTTGCTAGGTATCCTCTGAGCTCTGTTTAAGTATTTCTTTTAACCTCTCCAAGATCATTGCTTGAGAACAAGTCCTGAGAATTTCTAAATCCCCTCTATGCTATTGGAAGTTCTCAGGTAAGGCTGATTCATGTGAGCACTAGTCATGTGAGAGAAAGTATGGGAGCTTTTGCAACAGCTTTCAGGCCATGTCCACATAATCTTGCCTGTGATAACTTTGTGCCTAGCTTTCCAAGAGTCATATTTAATCAAAATACGATACCTTGGGCCTGCAACTGATATCCTTAGCAGTATTTATAACTATACTTATTCCTTTTCTTAATAAGCTTTACTTATTCAAGTATGTTTTCTGAAATTAGGAGATGAGAGGATGGGCATGTTTTAGTTCCTACATCTGCAGTGAAACAATATTTTTGTTTTTCTTTTTTGTTTTGCAATAAAACATGCTTTTCCTTGCATGTATTTGTAATGAGTGTTTGGAACCCATCGTCAACATATCTAACATTCCAAAGAAGAGTTAAGTTCCTCCACTACAATTTTTAGTTGGCTCCCTCAGTGGGCAATTGTGTCCTTCTAATGGTATGGATTTTCTTTTTTAAGTTGTGTATATTTATATAAAGGTCCCATTTCTCTATTGGATTATGCATTCCTTAGTAGTAACTATGCATTTTCAATCCACCACAGCACCATATGTGATGCCTCATTGAATATTGCAATAGGTCAAAGAATATTCTTAAAAATAGTGAAGGTAATGCATTACGTATGATTCTTTTTTTTAACTTTTATTTAATGAATATAAATTTCCAAAGTACGATTTATGGATTACAATGGCTTCCCCCCCATACCGTCCCTCCCACCCACAACCCTCCCCTTTCCCACTCCCTCTCCCCTTCCATTCACATCAAGATTCATTTTCGATTATCTTAATATACAGAAGATCAGCTTAGTATACATTGAGTAAGGATTTCAACAGTTTGCTCCCACACAGAAACATAAAGTGAAAAATAATAGATGATTTTTTTTAAATGATGATGAAATCAGATCAGACCTATTGTCATGTTTAATCCCAGTGAGAGTCAAGTTGGGAGTTGATAATTTCTTTTTTTTCTTTTTTTTTTTTTTTTTACAGAGGATCAGTTTAGATACATTAAGTAAAGATTTCAACAGTTTGCACCCCCATAGAAACACAAAGTGAAATATATTGTTTGAGTACTCGTTATAGCATTAAATCTCAATACACAGCACATTAAGGACAGAGATCCTACATGAGGAGTAAGTGCACAGTGACTCCTGTTGTTGACTTTACCAATTGACACTCCTGTCTATGGCATCAGTAGTCTCCCTATGCTCCAGTCATGAGTTTCCAAGGCTATGGAAGCCCTCTGAGTTCTCTGATTCTTATCTTGTTTAGACAAGGTCATAGTCAAAGTGGAGGTTCTCTCCTCCCTTCAGAGAAAGGTACCTCCTTCTTTGAAGACCTGTTCTTTCCACTGGGATCTCACTCACAGAGATCTTTTGCCAGAATGTCTTGGCTTTCCATGCCTGAAATACTCTCATGAGCTTTTCAGCCAGCTCCGAATGCCTTTAGGGCTGATTCTGAGGCCAGAGTGCTATTTAGGACATCTGCCATTCTATGAGTCTGCTGAGTATCTCACTTCCCATGTTGGATCACTCTCCCCTTTATTTATTCTATCGGTTAGTGTTAGCAGGTACTAGACTTGTTTATGTGCTCCCTTTGACTCTTAGTCCTTTCATTATGATCAATTGTGAACTGAAATTGATCACTTGGAATAGTGAGATGGCATTGGTACATGCCACCTTGATGGGATTGAATTGGAATCCCCTGGTATGATTCTTTTTTAAAACAACATTGATTGATGTATTTGAGAGAGACAGAGTCAGAAAAAAAGAGAGAGCCCTTCGATGAGCCGGTTTGCTTCTCAAATAGAATCAATGGCCAGGGCTAGACCAGATCTGAAGCCAGGAGCTATCCAGTTCTCCCATGTGGCAAGAACCCAATTACTTTATCCATTACTGCTGGCACCCAGATCCTGTTTTGTGAGGAGCTGGAGCAGGGAATCAAACACAGGTACTCTAATGTGTGGTGCAGCATATTAACTAGTATATCAAGAGAGAGCAAGCACTCCCCCCCACTCATTAACTTTCCATGTGCGTGCAAAGCCAAGGCTGGATCATAAAGACACCAGAGCACAGAAATCAATCTAGGTCTTCCAGGCGGATGGAAGCGATCCACCCTCTTGATCCAGCACCTGTTGCCTCCCAGGGTGTGTGCTTTAGCAGACAGCTAGCAAGGGAGGAGCTGGGACTCTACTCTGTGATGTAGGTAGTTCAATCAACATCTTAATCACTATTCCAAATGCCCACTCCTACTACTAAGGTCTGTAGTTGTTTGTTACATAGCAATGCTGTGATAGTAGATAACAATTGCAAATGAAGAAATTGTCACTGATTCTAAATTAATTAAATATTATACTTCATATTATACATATGAATCAGTGGCCTTAACTTTATAGCTGACTTTATTTTCAATTTGTTTTTCTATTATATTCCCCTAGTCTATACATTAATTCCCTTTACTAGAAATACACTCATGTTTTTGTCAAAATGTAAAGCAAATTGCTATTTAAAAATTCCTACTCAAATGTTTAAGATTTGATACCCAGTTGGGCACAAGTTAAATTTGATTTTCAGTTTACCCTCTTATTCCTATTTATTCTTTCCAGGATTCCATTATATTCCCTGTGCCCTTCTAGCACATCATCGAAGTGATGATGATGGCACAGATGCAAACCTCTTTACACAAAGGTCGCACCAAAAGTCGTTGTCATTGATTAGGCGGCATCTGCTGGCTCTGTAGTACAAGATTGCTTCCATTCATACTCTGCAGTTTTATCTCACCAGCTTTCTGTTTGGCGCTTCATTGACTGACTTCTTGTCTAAAAATTCATTTGAGATTCTTCACCTTCCTACAGATTGTCAAACGCAAATGCCCTAGCTTGTTTTTTTTTTTTTTTTTTTTTTTTTTTTTTGAATTGAATCTGGCAAAGATGAGGACACAGAGAAACATTAAGGAAACATGTCATATTGTGTCACTTAGAGGAAAATTCATTCATTAGGAAAATAATGCTATTAGGTAGAGATGTACAATATTGAACATGATTAATAAGGTAAATGACAGTTTGCCTTCTGTACTTTCCCTAGCGGGCTGTCAGGATTCAGATAGTGCTATTTTACCTTGATTTGTTACGCATATATAAAGTTTAGTGAGATTAGGTCATTTTGACCCCAAGCTCCCGGTAACAATGAAAGAATATTATTCACTAGTTCTGTAGAGAACTCTGTGTTTATAAATTATGTGAGCAGCCTTGGATATCAGAGGCTACAAAAGTCTAAGCATTATTACAATTTTAAGAATAGCTAGCATTGGGCTAACATTTTATAGTTCTCAATCTTTTTAGTGCTATTATCTTCTCTAATTCACACAGAAATCTAAGGAATTAGATGAATCAGGGAGTAAGGAGAGGGATATGAAGTGGTGTGGTTGGATTTGTGATTAAATGAATGCCCTTTCTCTGCCTAGGTCCTTAGAGCATTAGGGTCTGATTCAATGTGACCTCCCTTGACCTGTCCAGAGAATAAAGTGAGACAGAAGCAATCCATCAAGTCCTTCATCTGTCCTCCAGACGTTGAAGCTTTATTCAGTGTCTATATCAGCATGAATTTCCACAGGTCAGCTTGAAAACGACTCTGAGTTTGGCATCAAAAATCCACATCTGAGATAAATAAAGAGAGAGAAAAGAAAATTCCATTTTAGCAACCTAAATGCCAAGCAATAGTACAATACTTTAATTACTTTAACTCATGAAGATATTAAGGAGAGATAATAATATATATGTTGGGGGTCAGTGCCGTGGCACAGTAGGTAATCCTCCACTTGTGGCGCCAGCATCCCATATGGGTGCTGGTTCTAGTCCCAGCTGCTCCACTTCCAGACCAGCTCTCTGTCTATGGCCTTGGAAAGCACTAGAAGTTGGCCCAAGTCCCTGAGCCCCTGCAGCCATGTGGGAGACCAGGAAGAAGCACTTGGATCCTGGCTTTGGATAGGTGCAGCTGCAGTCGTTGCAGCCATTTGGGGAGTGAAACATCCAAAGGACCTTTCTCTCTGTCTCTCCCTCTCACTGTTTGTAACTCTAACTCTCAAATAAAATCAATAAAATCTTTAAAAAAGTAATATATATGTTGACTAGGGTTGAATCAGTTTTCCTTCATTTCATGTAGATTGACCAGACCCTTGAAGTTATATGTTATCTCCTCTGAAAATTAAATTGGCTCCGAAAGGGTCTCTGATATACACAGAGATGTGGAATATCTTCTCATGTATCCTATTTTGATGTCTACTTTCATTTAGGACTGACCAAGAGAAACTTGACTATCTGGCACACCAAAGTTCTGCTCTTGGAGAAAGCAACCACACTAGCTTGTCTCACTACCTGAAGATATCTACTAAAGGAAAAGCAAAGCAACTGACATCTCTAAATTTCCTGCCTCTTCTTTAAATCTAATATCCAACATTCTCAATTTTACTTCTCTGAATTTGTCTATACACAGATATGTCCACATTCTAAGTTATGCATATATTGGGATTTCAGCATACTCTGAACTTTTGTTCATATAATTTTTTCCAACACTATAATGCCCTTCCAACCCTACTACAATCTGAACCTTTCATCAAGTATATCAGTTCTTTCGAACAGATCATTCTACTTACTCCAGTAATACTTTCTCTTAATTCCATGTACCTAGCCATATATTACCTTTCATTTTTTTTAATATGTGACTCATCCATGTCAGAATCTAAGTCCTGATAATAACTGAATTTTAATTCAGTGAGTCTAGCATATTCAATAACAATTCAACAGATAGTATAGAAGTACTACTGTTACTAAACACATTATGTACATTATTTCACTTAGTAGTATTAAAATATTTCCAATTCAAATAAAAGAAAATAGGATATAAGAAAGATTAACCAAATCATTCAAAATAATGCAGTTTATGGCCAAGGGCACTGATATTAAACATCAAATTTATTTAATTTTTTTAAAATCTATTCATCTATCTCACTATTTTTTTCAAATGTAGAAAGAGTTCCCCATACTTCTTCAAATACTCACTGGTTAGTATAATAATTCATAAATAGTAAATATGAAATGCATAATTAATGATAAATAACTAAATAAGAATTTATTCCACTGGGAAAAAAACAACATTACATGATGTTTAAATTCTCATTTCCCCAGCACCTGAATTTTTAAGAACATGGAGTTATGTGCCAGAAAAATAAGCTAATAGTTTTAGAAGCATACAAAAGAATTCCTAATTCTATGATTTATTCCCAGAAAATAATAAAATGCACACAAAACAAATCTGGTGAAATAAAATTGATCTATTGTCCTACTTAAGTTTAAAATTGGAAATATCTTATTCTATGGAATAGTTTCCAAGTATTAAAAGGTCCTATACAAAGTGGATATAATAACATGAAAATAGGACAATTTTGATGCTCTCTCCTTTGTTAAAAAGTACATTTAAAGATTCAGTAATAAAATAAGTTAAATATCTAAGGCATTCCAATTCTATCTCCAGCTTCCAATACAAATGTTTGGTCATATGACCTAGTGTCACTCCTGTTTCCACATCAACTTCTAGGTTCAGCAACAAGTAAGGGAAGCCCCAGCTCCAGGTCTTCCCTGTTTCAGGATTTGTCCATTAAAATCAATCAACTTCCAGCTGAACTCTGGTCCTCACTTTATTCCTAACAATTGTTTTGCAGTGGTTCCCCTGCGTATTGTCTCACTGGTTCCTCTCAGTGATTGTGGAAGATATCTGTGAAAGAGAAGCTATCTATTTCCTTTTGGTCACACAGGAAATACACATTTCTGAGCTTCCATTGCATAAGGGCTTTTAAAATTATTTTCAAAAGATTTTATTTATGCATTAGAGTATCAGAAAATGCATCTCATCAATTTTCATGTTAAAGAGGTATTAGTAGAAAAACATATTCAATGTAGTTCACTGGTACAATTCTACACAAATAATGGTGTTTCCTTCCCTCTATCCCTTTCTTCTCATTCTTTTAATAATCTGTGTTTATCATACAGTTTACTGAGTATGAGTGAACTGAAAATCTTTTCATCTGATTATTGTTTATAGTCCTTGCCTATATTCCTGTTGACTAGAGCCTTTTTTACATTTTACTTGTTGAATTCTATTTAGTGGAGCATTAAGCCTTTGACTATGTTGTAAATTAATAATATATTATCTAAAAAACTGGAAAGAAAAGAAAAGAAAGAAAAAGAAAAAAAAACAGTTTTGGTCAATCAGAGATAGTGAGTGAGAGGTGAATGTCATTTTTGACTGATGCTTGCTCTTCTTCACCTGTGGAGGCTGGAAGCCAAGGCTTCTAGGACTGCATAGCCACAGGAAGGCAGGAGAAAAAGTCTCTGAATGCACTCCTTGGAGGAGAGCCACTTGGATGCCATAAAATGAAGGGCAGCTGAGTTGATTTTTGGGTAAAATGAAATAAACAAAATATTGCGATTCCAGGGATTCTTTCTGCAATATCACAGTCTCATATTCCACTCTCATTGCTTCATATAAGGAAAATAATGTGCAGAAATGTGAACAATTTGTGCAAGTGAACATAAACAGAAGAGGAAAATGAGAGTAAGACCCAAGTCAGTCTGACTTCAAAGTTAAGTCTGTTCCCATATAAAAATTACTTCTGGGCAGGTGTTTGGTGTGGAACTGAAGAGGCCACTTGGGACATCTGCATGGGTTCAAGTCATGGCTCCACTTTGGATTCCAGCCTCCTGCTTATGTGCACCCTGGAAGGCATCAAGTTAGGGTTTAAGTATTTGTTCTCTGCCACTTAGGTGGGAATGTTGGATTGAGTTTTTGGCTGCTTATTTTACTTTATTTTTTTTTTTTAATTTTTTTTTTGACAGGCAGAGTGGACAGTGAGAGAGAGACAGAGAAAAAGGTCTTCCTTTTTGCCGTTGGTTCACCCTCCAATGGCCGCCACAGCTGGCACATCGTGCTGATCCAAAGGCAGGAGCCAGGTGCTTCTCCTGGTCTCCCATGGGGTGCAGGGCCCAAGCACTTGGGCCATCCTCCACTGCACTCCCTGGCCACAGCAGAGAGCTGGCCTGGAAGAGGGACAACCGGGACAGAATCTGGCGCCCCGGCCGGGACTAGAACCCGGTGGGCCAGCGCTGCAAGGCGGAGGATTATCCTATTGAGCCGTGGCACCGGCCAAGTTCTTGGCTGCTTTTATGATCTGGCCATGCCTCTGCCCTTGAAGGCATTTGGGGAATGAACCAGAGGAGAGGATATCTCTTTGTGTCTTTGTCTTTCAAATACATAATAAAAACAAAACACAGTATTTATAACTTCAGTTATAATAATGTATGAATTTTTACATATAATAAAATAGTGAAAAATAAAAAGTTAATAGTGGAGTGGGAAATTCATTCTGTTATAACTAATTTGCGACATTGTTGGGTAAGCATCAATAACAAATTTTAGAGACTATTTTTAAAATTAAAATATTCTGGTTCAGAATGGAGTTGTGATACAGCCAATTAAGCTGCCACCGGCGATGCTGGTATCCCATAAGGGAGCCTGCTCAGGTCCTGGTTTCTCCATTTCCAATCCAGCTCTCTGCTAATACGCCTAGGAAAGCAGTGAAAGATGACCCAAATGATCAGGCCCCTGCCATCCATGTGGGAGACCAAGATGAGAAACCAGCTCTTGGCTTTGGCCTGGCCCAGGGCTGGCTGTTGCAGTCAGTGGAGGACTGAACCAGTGGATGGGAGATCTTTCTCTCTCTCTCTCTCTCTCTCTCTCTCTCTCTCTGTCATTCCTTCTATTTCTGTAATTCTAGTTTTCAAATAATTAAATAATTCTTTTAAAAAAGTACATAGGCAATGTAGGATGCACAGCTATATATTTATCTTCCTTCTGAATAGAGAATATATTATGCATTGCATCTATATGCTCCTAGCCTAATTTTGAATATATATGAATAGACTTCACAATTATTACAAGAGTTTTCTCTGAAAAGTGATGCTAGTATAATACTGATCACATACATTTCCTGAAGTAATTATTAATTATTTTTCATCTAAAAGATCCATATTAGGGGCCTGTCTTGTGGCCCAGTGGGTTTAAGCTGCCACCTGTGATGCCAGCATCCCAAGTTGGAGCATGAGTTCAAGTACCATTTACTCCACTTCTGCCTCCCTGCTACTGTGCCTGTGAAAGCAGCAGGAAGTGGCCCAAGTTCTTGGGCCCCTGCAACCATGTGGGAGACCTGGATTGAGTTCCTCAGCTTCAGCCTGTCCTAGCTCTAGCCATTGTGGCCAACTGGGGCTCTGTCACTCTGCTTTTCAGAGATAATACTGTTTTAAAGTCCATATTTGTTTGAAGATATAGACAATCTATACCTCTTCTGGCCTCAAGGCAACACCTTCATTAGAGGCCCACATACCATCTGCATGTTTCTGAAATGCCTCAATGTTGGAAAAGTAAGCTCTTGGCTTGTCAAAAGCAGCCTTGTTTGTAGTCAGTGGGTTTTCTGTAAAGAACTCATAACTTTTCTTCTGTACTGAGATATCTTTCTAAATGGTTCATGATGTGTGTTATGAATATCTTTTATTGCTGTACCTTTATTGAACCACAATGAATTGCTATTAGTTTAATATATTATATATGCATGCTTTTTCTGAAAATGGTTGTGACTCTATCAGCATATATATTATTTGGGTATTTTTAATTTTCAATTCTGTCTGGAATGTTATATGCAGCTTCTGCAAACTCCTGGAGTGATTTAATTCCTATATAAACTGTTGTTAGCAACTTTAGTGCCAATAAACTATTGTAGGCAAAAGCTCAACAGCAAATCAGTCAAAGCTAATCTAAGGTTCATTAATCACTTAGTATGCAGAACGAGCATTTCTATTCCTGCATTCCCGAGAAAATGGGTAAAATGACATTTCTGCTGTTTTCAGTGCCTGTTTCTTGAGACTAAAGAAGAATACAGTATTTACAAATAACTTATAGGCAAAAGACAAAAATATGATGTTGGAAGGATTATTGTCTCTTAGTTTTGCTAATAATCTTTGTTGATTTTTTAATATTGTGAATCTGATCTTTCAGTAGAAGCATTCACTTTTTTTTTTTTTTTTTTTTTTTTTTTGTGACAGGCAGAGTGGACAGTGAGAGAGAGAGAGACAGAGAGAAAGGTCTTCCTTTTGCCGTTGGTTCACCCTCCAATGGCCGCCGCGGCTGGCGCGCTGCGGCCGGCGCACCGCGCTGATCCGATGGCAGGAGCCAGGAGCCAGGTGCTTTTCCTGGTCTCCCATGGGGTGCAGGGCCCAAGCACTTGGGCCATCCTCCACTGCACTCCCTGGCCACAGCAGAGGGCTGGCCTGGAAGAGGGGCAACCGGGACAGAATCCGGCGCCCCGACCGGGACTAGAACCCGGTGTGCCGGCGCCGCAAGGTGGAGGATTAGCCTAGTGAGCCGCGGCGCCGGCCAGAAGCATTCACTTTTAAAAACAAGGTCAACAGTAAATGCTAAACCTGAAATTTTATCCCCAAAATTCTGAAAGGGTGAGTATGTTTATGAATGCTATCCAACCCAGAGTTCTTTTAGGATGTTTTAAGGAGAGATGCTGAGCAGAGGGTTGAAAAATTAGAGGGAAAAGTGAAAAGTATAGGGCTGCCATTCTTCATCCTACTTCTATTATCATTTAGTCCCTATGATTCATTTCATTCCGTGTTTGGTAATTGGTGCTTTAAATAAACTTTTCTTCAAGTGATTCATTTTGTTGTTAGCTTAATATCATTAGTTTTTAAAGTTGCTATTGGAATGCATTATCTTCCACTATGTGAGAATTTTGAGAAAATATCAAGATTTGACCTTACTGATTGGAACAGAAGTGATAATGACATTTTAGTTTTCATTCCTCTGCTTTTTTTTTTTTTTTTTGGCTCCCCTTTCTCCTCCTGTACTACCATATCATTTCAACATTTGTCTATATTCATAAGCATTTGTAGTCTCAGTCAAATGCTACTTCACTCTTTATAGTCAGATTATTCTCTTCCCTGTACATTAAATTCAAGTGAGAGGCAACAGATTTTGATTCCCTTAATGGGGAAAACTGTCCTTAAAATGAAGGTCAGGGGCAGGCGTGACACAGCAGATTAAGCTGCTGCTTGGAAGGCCCACATTACATATAGGAGTGCCTGGTTCCAGTGACTCCTCTCCTGATCCAGCTTCCTGCTAATGCACCTGGGAAACAGCAGGTGATAGTTTAGGAATTTAAGACCTTGCTACACATGTAGGAGACCTGATGGAGTTCCAGGCACCTGGTTTCAGGCTGGCTCATCCCTGGCTGTTGCAGTCAGTTAAGTAGTGTGCAAGTAGAAGGAAGATTCTCTCTCTCTCTCTCTCGAGCGCGCTCTCGCTCTCTCGCTCTCTCCCTCCTCCTTAGTCAAGCAAATGAAAAAAAAAAAAAATAATGATGATCAGTCATGAAACACGAGGGTCAAGGAGTCCAGGTCTCTTTTACAGGAAGCACACTTGTGTCTTAGCTCCACCATGTTGCAGAGCTATTTAACATCTTTGTGTGCAAGCTTCATTATTTAACAACTGGTGATAATAAGGCTGTTACTATCAAACTATTGAAATAAAAATAAAATAATACGTATAAAGTACTTCTTTGCCACGGATGGGTTTCTACAATATACACTACCTAATTATTCCTTGTTTTCTTTTGTTTCTTCTATGAGGATCCTTCATTTGCTTCTTCCTCCCCTGAATAGTACATCTTATGATTATATCAGGAGAATTGTCACAAAATGGATTGATTAAAGTATGTACTCCTTTTATTTGGATTTTTCATGCATTCATCACCTCCTTTCATGAATAGCATATTACAAAGCAAACTAATGATTAATAATCTATACAATTTTTAGAATTTTATGACATTCTATGGAACTATCAGTAGTGTGCATGCTAAATTTGATGACAACATAATTAATGGAGATTTGAGTTTGGTGAATTTCAATTTGACTGGATTTTGCTGGACCCAATAATCCTACTAAATTCCACTAATCCAGCCCAGATATATTGTTTCAGTCAAAGCATAAGGAGGATTAGATCCAATTTAAAACTTTTCCCTGTGATGTGTTAGATGATTCAAACAGCTACTCTCTCTTCCTGGATATTAACTAATCTCTTTATGCTTAAAGATAGGGGCATAGTGAGGTAACCTTCAATAACAATGAACAACTAAGTTCCAGTGAATACAAGTTGTGCAGGAATAGAAATTTCATTAAACAGAATCCTGTTTAAAAAAATAAACGTGATAACTGATTTACAAACTGAGCAGAGATTTGTTCTGTTTTGACTCATGCTATTCAACATCTTTAATCTGTTAAATTGAATTTTGACTTGAATTATGAGTTCATTATTTACCCTTAGCAAAGTTTCACTTTATTTCTTCTAGGAATAGCATGTATGTGAAACACTTGGGACTAGTCGGTCATAGAAAATATGTGTTAAGTTCCTCTGTGGAGTGTATATTGTTTTCAGTGCTGTAATTTCAATGACAAACAAGAAAGAGATATCTGCTCACGAAAAATCTTAAAAACCAGTGTGTGTGTTGGGGGCAGGAAGGGCAATGGAAATGTACTGCATTGAATGTAAAATGTCATTTGGAAGATTGTTGAGCACTAGAAAATAAATGAAATGGTCAATTTACTTTTGGAGTGACTGGAAGTTATGGGCGTTAGGAAGACTGGAATAGATTCATTGGAGAAGGGTTTATAGTTCTGGGCTGGGCCGATGTAGAAAAAAAGATCTATTTGAGGAATATTCCAAGTAGAAACATATGGAAAGCTCAAAGACTTTTGTGTTAGGGAAGATTGTTATAAGATTTACAAGAAACTTATGAAGAATGAAGAATACTCTGGCCAGCACATTGAAAGTGATTTTGCATTCTTTGATTATGGTTAATTAAACTGCCCAAGATAGGCCAACACAAAACATGAGCATTACATTTTATTTGAACTTGAAGACTGAGAAACTCTAGATGGATGTTTGTTGTCTCTTAAGAGTTCTTAACTGAAAGACTAAGAAGAGACAGCATAAGAAGCATCATTTGCATTCCAGATGGTGATGAGCTACTATTTCAGTTCTTTTTATGCTTTCCTAAATACTTCCTTCCTGAAGCACTGATACTCTGAACTAAGGAACTTCAAATTTTTAGTTGTAATAAACAATTGAAAACTAACCTTAATTAAAGAAATCTCAAAAAAACAAAATTAGCCATTAATAAAGACACTGCAATTTAATACTGAAGTTTGACAGTCATATGAAAGTCCCCAGGAAATCAACAGCAAAGATATCTGAATCTTTCATGAAACTATATAGGATGTTTGCAGCAAATCTGGTATGCTATAAAGGAATTTCATGCCTTTTGTCTCTCAAATTTAAAAAAAATATATATATAAAATCTGTATTTTTTGTATTTGTTTACTTTCTTACATATTCAAACAGAAACATATCACATTTTGTTGAATAGATACTTTTCCTAAACTTTCACCTATAAATCAAGTTTTTATATATTGAAATTGATTTTCTTATTGGATTTCATTATGAACTGAGATATGCCTGGATATATAAATACACTAGTAGTGATATATAATAGAGTGGCATTCAAAACTGCCACAAAATATTAAGATGCAGATATTTAAAGACACAGTACCACTATTTTTTTACTTTTATTTAATGAATATAAATTTCCAAAGTACAGAATATTGATTACAATGGCTTCCCCCCCATAACGTCCCTCCAACCCACAACCCTTCCCTTATCCACTCCCTCTCCCCTTCCATTCACATCAAGATTCATTTTCAATTCTCTTTATATACAGAAGATCAGTTTAGCATACATTAAGTAAAGATTTCAACAGTTTGCTCCCACACAGAAACATAAAGTGAAAAATACTGTTTGAGTACTAGTTATAGCATTAGATCTCAATGTACAGCACACTAAGGACAAAGATCCTACATGAGGAGTAAGTGCACAGTGACTCCTGTTGTTGACTTAACAAATTGACACTCTTGTTTATGGCATCAGTAATCACCCTAGGCTCTTGTCATGAGCTGCCAAGGCTATGGAAGCCCCCTGAGTTCACTGACTCTGATCATATTTAGACAAAGCCATGGTCAAAGTGGAAGTTCTCTCCTCCCTTCAGAGAAAGGTACCTCCTTCTTTGATGACCCATTCTTTCCACTGTGATCTCACTCGTGGAGATCTTTCATTTAGGTTTTTTTTTTTTTTTTTTTTTTTTTTTTTTCCCCAGAGTGTCTTGGCTTTCCATGCCTGAAATACTCTCATGGGCATTTCAGCCGGATCTGCATGCCTTAAGGGCTGATTATGGGGCCAGAGTGCTGTTAGGACATTTGCCATTCTATGGGTCTTCTGTGTATCTCACTTCCCATGTTGGATCATTCTCTCCCTTTTTGATTCTATCAACTAGTATTTGCAGACACTATTCTTGTTTATGTGATCCCTTTGGTTCTTAGTCCTATCATTACGATCAATTGTGAACAGAAATTGATCACTGGGACTAGTGAGATGGCATTGGTACATGCCACCTCGATGGGATTGAATTGGAATCCCCTGGTATGTTTCTAACTCTACTGTTTGAGGTAAGTCAGCTTGAGCATGTCCCAAATTGCACATCTCTTCCCTCTCTTATTCCCACTCTTATATTTAACAGTGATCACTTTTCAGTTAAGTTTCAGCACTTAAGAAGAATTGTGTATTGATTACAGTATTCAACCAAAAGTATTAAGTAGAACAAACAAAAAAAAATGCTAAGAGGGATAACATATTAAGCTGTTCATCAACAGTCAGGGTGAGGGCTGATCAAGATCACTAGCAATCAGGGAAATGCAAATCAAAACCACAATGAGGTTCCACCTCACCCCAGTTAGAATGGCTCACATTCAGAAATCTACCAACAATAGATGCTGGAGAGGATGTGGGTAAAAAGGGACACTAACCCACTGTTGGTGGGAATGCAAACTGGTTAAGCCACTATGGAAGTCAGTCTGGAGATTCCTCAGAAACCTGAATATAACCCTACCATTCAACCCAGCCATCCCACTCCTTGGAATTTACCCAAAGGAAATTAAATTGGCAAACAAAAAAGCAGTCTGCGCATTAATGTTTATTGCAACTCAATTCACAATAGCTAAGACCTGGAACCAACCCAAATGCCCATCAACGGTAGACTGGATAAAGAAATTATGGGACACATACTCTATAGAATACTATACAGCAGTCAAAAACAACGAAACCCAGTCATTTGCAACAAGATGGAGCAATTTGGAAAACATCATACTGAGTGAATTAAGCCAGTCCCAAAGGGACAAATATCATATGTTCTCCCTGATTGGCGACAACTAACCGAGCACCAAAGGGGAAACTTGTTGAAGTGAAATGGACACTATGAGAAACAGTGACTTGATCATCTCTTGTCCTGACGGTTGATGTACAATGTAATACTTTATCCATTTTAATATTTTTTTTTGTTCTAGTACCATTGGTTGAACTCTGTAATTAACACACAATTATTCTTAGGTGTTTAAATTTTAACTGAAAAGTGATCCCTGTTAGGAATTTGGAAAACATTATGTTAAGTGTAATAAGCCAATCCCAAAGGGACAAATACCACTTGTTCTCCTTGATAGGTGACAACTAACTGAGCACCAAAAAGGAAACCTGTTAAAGTGAAATGAACACTATGAGTACCACTTTTAATTGTAATATTATTTAGAACAATAATTTGAAGAAAAAGTTACCTAGAGTATATTATGTATTCCAGATTTTCCATTTGTAGTTCACTCTCCAGATAGCTTGGATGACCCAAAGCCAGGAGCCAGGAGATTCTTCTGGGTCTCCCTCACAGACTCAAGGGTACAAGGACTTGGACCAATATCTCCTGCCATCCCAGGCCAAAGAGGAGAGCTGGATCAGAAGAGGAGCAGCCGAGACTTGAATTGGCTCCCATATGGGATGCCAGCACTGGAGAAAGTGGCTTCACTCACTATGCCACAGCACTGGTCCCAGTTTGTTTTGTTGTTGTTGAGTTTCTTGAGCTCTTTGTATATTCCGGTTAGTAATCCTTTTATCAGTTGCAGAGTTTGCAAATATTTTCTCCCATCCTGTTGGTTGCTTCTTCACTTTGCTGGGTGCTTCTTTTGCAGTGCAGAAGCTTCTCAATTTGATGTAGTCCTATTTGCTCATTGTGGCATAGATTGTTAGTGCTTCTGGGGTCTTTTCCTAGACGTTTTTGCCTATGCTAAGGTCTTGCAGGGTTTTCTCAATGTTTTCTAATAATTTGATTGTGTCAGGTAGTAGATATATGTCTTTGATCCAGTGTGAGTGGATTTTTGTGTAAGATAGGGGTCTTGCTTCATACTTTTGCATGTGGAGAAACAGTTTTCCCTGCATCATTTTTTGCAGAGACTTTCCTTGCTCCAGGGATTGATTTTAGTTCCATAGTCAAAGATAAATTGGTTGTAGATTCATGGATTGATTTATGGAGTTTGTATAGTCTCTGTTCTGCTCCATTGATCTATCCATCTGTTTTTGTGCCAGTATCAGGCTGCTGTGATTATAAGTCCCTTGAAATCTGGTACTGTGATAACTCCAGTTCTGCTTTTGTTGTATAAGATTGCTTTAGCTATTTGGGGTATACTGTGTTCCATATGAATTTAACATCTTTTTTTATATCTGAGAAGAATGTAGTTTGATTGGAATCATATTTAATCTGAAAAGTGCTTTTGGTAGTTTGGATGCTTTGATATCATTGATTCTTCCAATCCGTGAACATGGAAGATTTTTTCAATTTTAGCTTGTTTTCTTCTATTTCTTTTTAATGTTTTGTAATTCTCATAATAGAGATCTTTGATTGTCTTGGTTAAACTTATTCCAAGATAGGGCCGGCGCCGCGGCTCACTAGGCTAATCCTCCGCCTAGCGGCGCCGGCACACCGGGTTCTAGTCCCGGTCGGGGCGCCGGATTCTGTCCCGGTTGCCCCTCTTCCAGGCCAGCCCTCTGCTGTGGCCAGGGAGTGCAGTGGAGGATGGCCCAGGTGCTTGGGCCCTGCACCCCATGGGAGACCAGGAGAAGCACCTGGCTCCTGGCTCCTGCCATCGGATCAGCGCGCTGCGCCGGCCGCAGCGCGCCTACCGCGGCGGCCATTGGAGGGTGAACCAACGGCAAAGGAAGACCTTTCTCTCTGTCTCTCTCTCTCACTGTCCACTCTACCTGTCAAAAAAAAAAAAAAAAAAACTTATTCCAAGATATTTAATTTTTGTAGTTATTTTGAATAGGATTGATCTTAGAAGTTCTTTCTCAAATGTGTGATTTTCTATGTATACAAAGGATATGTATTTTTGTGTGTTAATTTTATATCCTACCACTTTACCAAACTCTGTAATGAGTTCCAATATTCTCTTAGTGGAGTCTTTTGGCTCCCTATATATAGAATCATGTCATCTGCAAATAGAATAGTTTGACTTCTAGCTTCCCAATTTGTATCCCCTTGATTTTTATTTTCCTGAATAAAACTTCCAGGACTTATACTCAATAGCAATGGTGAGAGTCGGCATCCTTGTCTGGTTCCAGATCTCAGTTAGAATGCTTCCAAATTTTCCTTATTCAATAAGATGTTGGCTGTGGGTTTGTAGTATTGCCTTTATTGTTTTGAGAAATGTTCCTTCTATCCCCATTTTCTTGAAGTTTTCATCATGAAAGGATATTTTATTTTATCAAAGGATTTTTCAGCATCTATTGAGATAATCATATCATTTTTGTTCTTCTGTTTGTTAATGTGATGTATCACATTTATTGATTCGCAAATGTTGAACCATCATTGCATACTAGGAATAAATCCCACTTGGTACAGGTGAATGATCTTTCTGAGACTTGGAATATATCTCACTATTCTCTTCCAGCCTGTAGGGTTCTGTTGAGAAATCAGCTGTGAGTCTAATTGGGGATCCTTTGAAAGCATTCTGGCATTTCTCTCTGGCACATTTTAGAATATTTTCTTCACAATTTACTGAGAAAAATTTGACTACAATGTGTTGTGGTAAGGATATTTTTGGTCAGGTCTCTTGGGAGTTCTATCTGCTTCCAATACTTGGATGTCCCTTTATTTCTCCAAATTGAGAAAGTAATTATTTCACTAAACAGGTCTACCTTTCAAGAACTCCTAAGACCCATATGTTAGGTCATTTGATAGTATCCCATAAATCTCCAACACTGTTTTTAATTTTTAAATTTCTTACACATTTTTTGTCTGACTGTCAAATTTCCAGAGATTTCTTTTCTAACTCAGATATGCTTTCTTCTGCCTCATCAAATCTGTTGTTTAGGCTTTCTGTTGTATTTTTTTATTTGATCTATTGAATTCCTCATTTCTAATAACCCATTTTGATTTCTCTTTAAAATCTCAATTTCATGGGAAAATTTTTCATACATGTTGGATTTCTTTAATTCATGGATTTGCTTCTATTAGCTTCTTAGTAATCCTACAATTTTTTGAATTATGGTTTTTAACATTTATTCAATCTATTCATCTTCATCTTCACGTTTTAGTATTGAAGTGTTGTGTTCCTTTGGTGGTGTCATCTTGTCTTCCTTATTCTTTTTTCTGGAATTACTGTGTTTATTTATAGGTTTTTGTGGAGATACTTGTTCCCTCCCCTAGCCCCCAAGGCTTTTATCATCATGCCTCTATGGCTTAGTGGAGTGTCTGCTCTTTAAGCTTACACCCAGAGGGATGTGTCCAGGGAGCTCTGTTCAGTGCTCCAGGGTGAGGGGACGCCAAAGTTGGGCGTGGTAAATCTCTCTCTTTTTTTTCAGAGGGGAGCATTTGATCAGCTCTGTTACATAGTCTCACATTCACCTCCTCTTCTCCAAGGTGTAGAGCTATTTATCATCTTTGTGTCCCAGCTTCATTATTTAACAACTGGGGATAATAAGGCTGTTATTATCAAACAATTGAAATAAAACTAAAATAATGCATATAAAGTACTGGGTGGTAGCCCAGTGGGTACAGTATTCATCCATACTGCCACAAGATGCCCACAAAGTATCTAGCAGTCCTCAGTGTGAGCTCAGACCCCACAGCAATGACCCTCTCCAAGCAATTATGGAGCACTGGGCATGTGGAGCCAACCACAGTGACTCTCCTGAAACCCAGCCACACCCTGCACCCTACCAGGAAGCCACAGTGTTTTTCACAGTCCCAGCACACAAGCATCCTACAGTCACAGGTGCCCAGACCCCATTAATTCTCCAAACAGACTCAGGCTTCTTCTACAACCCTGCACTGCTGTTATGTGTGTCCAAAATGGTGCCTGTCTTCTCTCAGTTAGTTACAGGATGCTGTTGTTGGGTGGTCTGGAAGAGATAAACATGACCTCCCTCCCTTTTTTCCCACTTGGTTGGCAGGTATACTGTCCTCTACAAGGCTCCAAGCCAGACTCACGCCAGGCTCTCCCTCACAGCTTTATCAGCAGTAGCTTTGGCTGCTGCAGTCTGGTCTCACCTCACTCTCCAAAGCTGGTGCTGAGGCTCTTGTCTGCTGGTATCCTGTGTCGTGTCCATGTTCACACCTCACGTCCACACCCTTCACATAGATCCACAGTATCCCTCTTACTTGAGTGGAGCTTCCTCTGCAGTTTTCTCCCTAACTCTTCCCTGAGATTGCACTTTCTCCAGTTTTTTTTTTTTTTTTTTTAACTTTCTTCTCTTTGATTACAGCAGTAAGCGCCTCCCTATTCCGCCATCTTGGAATCCTATAGCCTGGTAGGGAGTTATCATTTTCATACTTCGTTGTTGATAAAATCAAAGCCATTTTGACAAGGTCAAATAGTGAGGATATAAGTTCTCTAATGCTATACTGTATATTCTATATTCTGTCTCAATACAGACTTTGATTCACTACTACCTATGTGCATGGTGCCATGACAGGTGTTGAGCAGGCATTAGCTCCAAGTCCTCATGTTGTCAGGAAACTGAGACCAGGAAGGGTAAATAAGCATGTCAATGGCCTTAAAACTGAACACCTGGACAAAAAGGAAAGGTCTTCCTGGCATGTAACTTTGTGTGTATAGGATTTTCCTTCTATAGCCATTTTGCATTCTAAAGCTTGTTGACTCTGTGATTTAATAGAGAAATAGCATTTAATGAAATTTATAGGAAAAACAAATGCATATTTATCAAATAAAATATTAGATGTTTTATAATGAACTTTTATTAAAACACACTATGAATATAAATTTCCAGACGTTGAGATTTATACAGTTATATATTGCTATTTTTAATTTGGTTCACAAGAAATGGTAGATGCCCTTAATAATTTGTTGCTTTCTTTGTTGCAAAGTGGTATTTCAGAACTATTTCCCATTTGTTTCCAAGAATTTTTAACAGTTTTATTTCAATTATTCAAAAATAATGAGAAAAGTGTATTTTAACTGTTTTCCTACTTAATATAATGGTTAGACTGTATACTAAAGGCAGTCTTAAGGCTTAAGGCACAAATTTTAAATACTTTACTGTAGCAGAAAAAGTTATCTCTGATAGAGAAGATAAAATGTTACAGATAGTATCTTCATGATTGGAAAAGAAGGCCATAGACACATTTCTGTCTCATAAAAAGGAAAATATTTGAGGAATTAAAGTACAAGCTCTAGTGCTATGGAAAATTCCAAAAAACTAAAAAAAAAAAGTAAAACATGAGGAATGAAATAAATTATCAATTTTCCTGCTAAGTGAACTGATCCTTTATAAACCAGACCATGGTACCTCTGAGGTTATCTTCCAATTTGCCTTCTATTTCTATTTTCCATTCAGAAAAATATACACTGAGGTTATTACACATTCGGGAAGTTGAGAAATACGTTATTTGGCATCATTTTAAGCATACAATTCTCATTTTCACAAGGAATTTGTTAGACAATGAGAAATGCATAATTTAAATTTTATATTCTTTTCAAAATATATATTCTGCTTTTCAGTAGTAATAAAATATAATTATAAAATAAAATTTCATTTTGTGCAACTTAATGATGAAACTAAAAATGGTTTTATTTTTGTTAAGAATAAACAGTTATTATAATGACTGAAATGTCAGAGGACATACCACCTTATAGTTTTGATAGCCAGATGTGAGAGGGACACTGAACTTTCCTCCAGAACCAAACCACAGGCATTCTGTGTAATTAAGAAGTAATAGAACTAGATCCCTGTACTGGGGTGGAATTCAGAATCAAAGAGAAGGTGAAATATAGACTTTATGAGACAGCTACTCTGAGGATGACTTTACTACAGAAAGTTTCTGCTAAATAGTGAGTCAAAGAATGCATACTCTGAATTCAGGGATTTTAGATAAGAGACAAATCTTATGTGCAACCAATGTGGAAAATTTCTTAGGAAATTCAAAGGCTTCAGCTGCAATGTAAGGGGTGATACAGAAAGAATCCTGCTGTAAAGAGTACAACACAGAGACTTTCCTGTCTCAAAGCTGGCACTGGAGGAAGACACAAAGTTATATATTTCCACTGAGAATTCATCACTACAGGCATCCCACACCTTTGCAATGAAAATTCAAACTTCTATTGTGATAGAAACCTCAAAAGAATATTTTAATTTAAAAGCAATGCATTGTGAAGCCTGAGGTAACTTGTGGAAGCAAACACAAATTTCTCCAAAAAATTCACTCTCAATGATGTTCCAAAGTTAATGAACAATTTCAGATATAGAAAATGTGCCCTGAGCTAGAGCAATCGTGAAACTACGGTGAACAGAAAAGTGAGCCCACGTAGCATTCATTTGTCAGGGTTATTAGAGTCAGCCTTAAGATCACTATATTTGTATTTAATTGACTTTGAGAAATTAAATAGAAGCTTGCCAATATAAAAAGGGAAACACATAAAATCTATCTCCGATCCAGAGGCTGATGCTGTTCTTCAGGAGTAGCAACTGGGAGTCTATGGAGAAATTAGCTGAGTCTAGTGCTGACATGTGGAACATACAGACGAGTTTGGAATACCTTGACGTTTTAGAAAGGAAACAAGCACTAGGGAACAATGCCCTACACAAAATCTAAAACAATGGAGTGTACAATGTGGAAAGAAGAGAAAAAAAGTAAATTTAAACTGACGAACACCACGTGAACCAGGAATAAGAGTGGCAACTTATCCATCCATGATCACGGAAGCATGTCTTCCCTTATATTGTGTGGTTGTTTGGTATATGTTGGTATAAGTTATGTTGATGATATAAAGGTAATGCAATCCTATATGTGCATGCTGTGCTGCAGTGTCCCTCTTTAACCTAATATCTCACCATAAAGTCTTTCTTGTTTGAAATTGGGATTAATAAATCAATTTTATTTTTGGTTAATGCCTTTTTAGGCATAGCTTTACTGATTCATGCACTGCCCATGTATGTAAGCATGTGCCTATTATCTGCCTATCCACTTAACTATCTAGTAATTGCTGTGTTTTATATAGTTGAATCTGTTTTTCTCATGTAGTCTGACAATTTAGTCTTTTACCTTGATGAGTAACTCATTTATCATTAAAGTAACATTGATATATTTGTGTTTATACAAATTCTTAATTTTCAGTTTAATTTCTTTATATTCATGAACTATTTTTTTCATTATTTTTCTCTGTTGACAAATTGGTTAGTTAATTTTCTCTATCAACAAATTAGTTAACTTTCTTGAAAGTTTTGTTGTCTAATATGAAAGTCACTAGTTACAAAGTCTGATTACATTTACATTCAATAAAATCTGAAAAAATTTTTAAAATTCAGTTGGTCGCAAAAGCCACATTTCAAATATCCATTGTGTCTAGGCCTCCATCAGAATAGTGCTAATATAGAATATTTTTACCATGACAGAATCTTTTATATTATGAATTATTATCCTATTAAATTTGCATATATATTACTGTTGTATTAAATTCTAATACAAGCTATTTTTCCTTATATACCTCTGATAGTAATAGGGACTTGAAACAATTTTAATTATATTCATATTTTCTATATTTTGCATTGTTATGCTTTTAAATTCTGTTTCTAATTTGACCTTATAAATCAATACCGACCCTTTTTATAGTAAATATTTTGTATTTACTTTTTCTGGAGTTCTTCCTTCATCCTATATTTCCTTGACTACATCTGATGACATTTACCTTTTGCATTTGCTTTTCTTTAGGATAGTTCTATTCATGATGTATAATCTCAGTTTCTGCTTGCCATTGTTGTTGAATGATCAATTCACTGAACATAAAAATAAACTTAACAAAGTAAATATTAATATTTGAGGGGCTGCATCAAGAAAAATCGAAATGACAAAAATAAACATGGAAAAATCAGTGAATATAGTGTCCATTTCACTTCAGGAGGTTTCCTTTTTGGTGTTCAGTCAGTTGTCACCGATCAGGGAGAACATATGGTATTTGTCCCTTTGGGACTGGCTTATTTCACTCAGCATGATGTGTTCCAGATTCCTCCATTTTGTTGCAAATGACTGGATTTCGTTGTTTCTTACTGCGGTATAGTATTCTAAAGAGTACATATCCCATAATTTCTTTATCCAGTCTACCGTTGATGGGCATTTGGGTTGGTTCCAGGTCTTAGCTATTGTGAATTGAGCTGCAATAAACATTAGGCTGCAGACCGCTTTTTTGTTTGCCAATTTAAATTCCTTTGGGTAAATTCCAAGGAGTGGGATGGCTGGGTTGAATGGTAGGGTTATCTTCAGGTTTCTGAGGGATCTCCAGACTGACTTCCATAGTGGCTTGACCAGTTTGCATTCCCACCAACAGTGGGTTAGTGTCCCTTTTTCCCCACATCCTCGCCAGCATCTGTTGTTGGTAGATTTCTGCATGTGAGCCATTCTAACCGGGGTGAGGTGAAACCTCATTGTGGTTTTGATTTGCATTTCCCTGATTGCTAATGACCTTGAACATTTTTTCATGTGCCTGTTGGCCATTTGGATTTCCTCTTTTGAAAAATGTCTATTGAGGTCCTTGGCCCATCTCTTAAGTGGGTTGTTGGTTTTGTTTTTGTGGAGTTTCTTGATCTCTTTGTAGATTCTGGTTATTAACCCTTTATCTGTTGCATAGTTTGCAAATATTTTTTCCCATTCTGTCGGTTGTCTCTTCACTCTCCTGACTGTTTCTTTTGCAGTACAGAAACTTCTCAGTTTGATGCAATCCCAATAGTTAATTTTGGCTTTGACTGCCTGTGCCTCCCGGGTCTTTTCCAGAAACTCTTTGCCTGTGCCAATATCTTGAAGGGTTTCTCCAATGTTCTCTAGTAACTTGATGGTGTCAGGTCGTAGATTTAGGTCTTTAATCCATGTTGAGTGGATTTTTGTGTAAGGCGTAAGGTAGGGGTCTTGCTTCATGCTTCTGCACGTGGAAATCCAATTTTCCCAGCACCATTTATTGAATAGACTGTCCTTGCTCCAGGAATTAGTTTTAGATCCTTGATCAAATATAAGTTGGCTGTAGATGTTTGGGTTGATTTCTGGTGTTTCAATTCTGTTCCATTGGTCTATCCATCTGTTTCTGTACCAGTACCATGCTGTTTTGATTACAACTGCCCTGTAGTATGTCCTGAAATCTGGTATTGTGATGCCTCCGGCTTTGTTTTTGTTGTACAAGATTGCTTTAGCTATTCGAGGTCTCTTGTGCCTCCATATAAATTTCAGCACCAATTTTTCCAGATCTGAGAAGAAGGTCTTCAGTATCTTGATTGGTATTGCATTGAATTTATAAATTGCTTTTGGGAGAATGGACATTTTGATGATATTGATTCTTCTAATCCATGAGCATGGAAGATTTTTCCATTTCTTGGTATCCTCTTCTATTTCTTTCTTTAAGGTTTTGTAATTTTCATCGTAGAGATCTTTAACGGTGACTTGATCAGCATAGCCCTGACTGTTAATGAACAACTTAATACATTATCCCTCTTAGTAGTTGTTTTGTCTGTTCTACTTAATATGACTGGTTTAATTCTGTAATTAATACACAGTTATTCTTAAGTGTTGAAATTTAACTGAAATGTGATCCCTGTTAAACATAAGAGTAGGAATAAGAGAGGGAAGAGATATATAATTTGGGACATGCTCAAGCTGACTTGCCCCAAATGGTAGAGTTAGAAACATACCAGGGGATTCCAATTTAATCCCATCAAGGTGGCATGTACCAATGCCATCTCACTATTCCAAGTGATCAATTTCAGTTCACAATTGATCATAATGAAAGGACTAAGAGTCAAAGGGAGCACATAAACAAGTCTAGTACCTGCTAACACTAACCGATGGAATAAATAAAGGGGAGAGTGATCCAACATGGGAAGCGAGATACTCAGCAGACTCATAGAATGGCAGATATCCTAAATAGCACTCTGGCCTCAGAATCAGCCCTAAAGGCATTTGGAACTGGCTGAAAAGCCCATGAGAGTATTTCAGGCATGGAAAGCCAAGACATTCTGGCAAAAGATCTCTGCGAGTGAGATTCCAGTGGAAAGAACAGGTCTTCAAAGAAGGAGGTACCTTTCTCTAAAGGGAGGAGAGAACCTCCACTTTGACTATGACCTTGTCTAAACAAGATAAGAATCGGAGAACTCAGAGGGCTTCCATAGCCTTGGAAACTCATGACTGGAGCATAGGGAGATTACTGATGCCATAGACAGGAGTGTCAATTGGTAAAGTCAACAACAGGAGTCACTGTGCACTTACTCCTCATGTAGGATCTCTGTCCTTAATGTGCTGTGTATTGAGATTTAATGCTATAACGAGTACTCAAACAATATATTTCACTTTGTGTTTCTATGGGGGTGCAAACTGTTGAAATCTTTACTTAATGTATACTAAACTGATCTCTGTTAAAAAAAAATTATCAACTCCCAACTTGACTCTCACTGGGATTAAACATGACAATAGGTCTGATCTGATTTCATCATCATTTAAAAGAATCATCTATTATTTTTCACTTTATGTTTCTGTGTGGGAGCAAACTGTTGAAATCCTTACTTGATGTATACTAAGCTGATCTTCTGTATATTAAGATAATCGAAAATGAATCGTGATGTGAATGGAAGGGGAGAAGGAGTGGGAAAGGGGAGGGTAGTGGGTGGGAGGGACGGTATGTGGGGGAAGCCATTGTAATCCATAAATCGTACTTTGGAAATTTATATTCATTAAATAAAAGTTAAAAAAAATCAGTGAATATAAAACATCAAACCACAGTCTATCATTCCACTCATGAATATATAAACATTTCCTATAAGCACTATTCACTGCAGCATAAATATGGGAAACACATTTACTTACTTATTGTATAGTAAAGTAAAATATTATCTTATTTATACAGTGAAATACTATATAGCATTGAAAATAGATCAGCTAACACACTAATTTGTATGAATTAAAGGAAATTTAAATGAAATTATAGATAACAGAGGACAGTACAGAAGAACACACACAGTGGCGTTCAATTTATGAAATGCTTATGCTTACAACATTAGGGGTATATCATTCAGGAAGATGATGCAAACACAGGAATGAGGTGGTCCACAGATCCTATCAGAGTAGTGCAAAATTTCCATTACTTATCTGAGTAGCTTTATATTCAGCTGTTTATTTTATTGCTAATCCAATTTTCTGTACTCATGATCTTTTTCTGGTGCTGTCATCTTAAGATACATTTTCTAGTTAAACCATAAACATATATCATTTCTTACATGTTTGTGTTTCTTGAGGGACAAGTGAGAATGTTGTCTTCTTATCTTAACAAAAGTAGGAAGGTTTCTCTGTATAATGTGCCAGTTTAATGTTTTTTTTTTTTCACTCCACCTCATAGCTTGTGCTACTGAACAAGAATTGAAAGTGGAGTTTTGTACAGTGATTGTGTCCTATAATTGCTGCTTTAGAAATTACTTCAATAGTTCTGACTTAATTAGGATCAAACTATGAGATACAATTTTCTCCAGAATTTTAAGACTCAAAGATGCTTATCACTTTTCTTATTGTATAGGTATACATATTTTTTATTTTAATTGACTGGTAGTCATAATCTCCTTTGAACATTCTACTCAGAATTATATTTAATAGCATAATAGCATACATTGGAAAGTTTATGAAGATTTCTCATTGAACAATAAAAAATCTTGAAGACTCCAGTTTCTGAGCATAATTTTCTTTTCATTTCTTTTCTTATTTACAGTCATTTGTAATTTCATTAAAATGAAAGACTTAAATAGATGAGTTCTGAGACATATATATTATATGAAATTGTAATTATCCTAATTAGGTAGTAAAATATCAAGTTTTATATTACAGACAACATTTTTTTGACTAGCCTTGAATCATTACACTTGATCATACTTGATATATATTTATACATGAATACGTAATTAATTTAACGGAAAATGCATTCAATGGGTTGAAATCCAAACAGTAGAAAGGAAGCATATAGATATGTCTTCTTGCTCTCCCTGTCTCCATTTTTGGTTTTTGTAGTTATTTTGTTCATTTTTTTCATTTCTTTTTAAATTGACAATGTATTTTGGAATTTTTTATAACTATAGAAGAAAGATTCTTCATTCATTTTTTACATATGCATTGTGTGTGTACTGTTGTGTGGATGAATGTATCCATTTATTAAACTAGTTTGTTGTTTGAGTATTTTTTCTTTGCAATATATTTGTAATACCTTCTGTAACTAATGACATGCAAACAACATGCTGTATGCATAAAAGTAGATCAGTAGGACAAAATGCCAGAAAAGGAATCATTGGATTAAAAGTAATATTATTTACAATCTTATTAGATATTAGGTAACAGAGAGATCATCCCTCCTAGCAGTTAGAACATGCTTGCACTCTCATAAGCAAGATAGAAGATTGCTTAATTTCCAAAATTCTCACTGAGAAAGTGTGCAGGTAATTTTGAATTTTGACTTATCTGATAGTTCATAAAAAAATCTGCAATCAGGGAACCTCCAAGATGGTGGAATAGGGAGGGAGCACACTGATAGTCTGGGAAAAGATAGTTTAATTAAAGTGGAGATTTTGTAGTTTCAGGGAATAGTTAGGGGAAAAAACTACAGAGGAAACTACTAGTGGGACATGGCGGACCTATGAGGAGGGCATGGACGCCCACAGCTCAGGACCCCAGCTGCAGAGTCTATGCCCCTGACCCACCCTGTGAAGGACAGACCCACAGCAGCCCATAGCAGAGGGAAATCAACCTGAAAATTAAGCCAAACAGAAATGCCAAAGAACAAACGAAAAACCCAGAATAAGAATATAGAAGAACCTATGAACTCACCAATGGAGCAGGCTAAACCATCCATAATAGAGGCTGAAGAAGAATTTGAAATCATGCCAGAAAAAGAATTCAGAAAATTAATAATCATATTACTTACAAATAATGAGAAACAAATTCAAGAACTGAACGAAAAGCAAGCCCAAGGATTAGAGATCATAAAGAGGAGCCAGAATGAAATACTGGAAATGAAAAACTCAATTGACCATACAAAAAACACTGTGGAATCTCCCGGAAATTGAACAGATGAAATAGAAGACCGGATATCAGAATTTGAAGACAAACTTCCAAAAATAATACAGTCAGTTCAAACACAGGAAGAAGAAATTAGAAAATTAAAAAATACAGTTGAAGACCTACAAGATTCAATCAAGTGTTGTTCAGATAATAAGAGTCCCTGAGGGTGTGGAAAAAGAGAATGGATTGGAAGGCGTTTGCAATGAAATAATATCAGAAAACTTTCAACAGAAGCAAATTGATAATAGCAAACAAATTCAACAAATAGTCAGGAGCCCCAACAGGTTAGACCAGAAGAGAAATTCACCATGACACATTGTGGCAACACTAAGCTCAGTGAAACACAAAGAACAAATCCTAAAATGTGCCAGAAAGAAATGACAAATCACATTCAGGGGTAAGTCAATCAGACTCACCCCAGACATCTCATTGCAAACACTACAGGAAAGGAGACAATGGTATGATATATTCTAAGTTTTAAAAGACAAACAATGCCAACCTAGAATTCTATACCCTACAAAGCTCTCATTTATGAATGAAGGGAAAATAAAGATCTTCCACGACAAACAGAAACTGAAAGAATTTGTATCCTTGCATTCAAACCCTACAACACTGGCTCAAAAAGGGCTGTACACAGAAATACAAAAACAAGAACTTCACTACAAAAAAAAAAAAAAAAAGCGAATGTAGAATAAGCTACAAACAAATCTCAAAATACATATACAACTCGTTTCAGGAGACATGACTGGGAAAAGACAGTACTTAACAGTAGTCACATTGAATATGAATGGCCTTGACTCTACTACCAAGAGGACAAACTAGCTGATTGGATCAAAAAAGAGAATGCATCTATATGCTGCCTTCAGAAAACACACCTTATCAGCAAAGATGCACGGAGACTGAAAGTGAAAGGATGGAAAAAGATATTCCAAGCTAACAGAAATCAAAAAAGAGCTGGTGTGGCCATCCTAATATCAGACAAAATAGACTTTAACATAAAAACTATTAAAAGAGACAAAGAAGGGCATTATATAATGATTAAAGGATCTATCCAAAATGAAGACATTACTATTATAAATGTATATGAACCTATTTACAGGGCTCCTGGCTACTTGAAAGAATTACTAAAAGACTTAAAGGGAGATATAGATTCAAATACGATAGTAACAGGCTGGCACCAGGGCTCAATAGGCTAATCCTCCGCCTTGCGGCACCTGCACACCGGGTGCTAGTCCCGGTCGGGGTGCCGGATTCTGTCCCGGTTGCCCTTCTTCCAGGCCAGCTCTCTGCTGTGGCCCAGGAGTGCAGTGGAGGATAGCCCAAGTGCTTGGGCCCTGCACCCACATGGGAGACCAGGAGAAGCACCTGGCTCCTGGCTTTGGATCAGCGCGGTGTGCTGGCCGCAGTGCACTAGCCGCAGCTGCCATTGGGGGGTGAACCAATGGCAGAGGAAGACCTTCCTCTCTGTCTTTCTCTCTCACTGTCCACTCTGCCTGTCAAAAAAAAAAATACGATAGTGACAGGGGACTTCAACACCCAACTCTCACCAATGGACAGATCAACCAGACAGAAAATCAACAAGGATACAACAGAGCTAATTGACGCTATGAACCAAATAGACCTAGTAGATACCTTCAGAGCCTTCCACCCCACAGCCACAGAGTTCACATATTTCTCC
The DNA here is from genome assembly GCF_964237555.1 of Oryctolagus cuniculus. Taxonomy (NCBI): domain Eukaryota; kingdom Metazoa; phylum Chordata; class Mammalia; order Lagomorpha; family Leporidae; genus Oryctolagus; species Oryctolagus cuniculus. Next base: position 22,816,937 of record NC_091433.1, read on the forward strand.
CCAGAACATAGAACATACTCTAGGATTGCTCATATGCTAGGCCATAAAGGGAGCCTCAACAAATTCAAAAAAATTGAAACTATACCATGCATCTTCTCAGACCATAGCACAGTGAAACTGGAAATCAACAACCCAAAAATCTCTACACCATATGCAAACACATGGAGAATGGACAACATGATTTGGAATGAACAGTGGGTCATCGAAGAAATCAAAAGAGAAATCAAAAGATTTCTAGAAACAAAGGAAAATGATAATACAACCTATCAAAACCTGTGGGATACAGCAAAAGCAGTGCTAAGAGGAAAGTTTATAGCAATTGGTGCCTATATCAAGAAACTGGAAAGGAACCAAACAAACGACCTCACCATGCACCTCAAGGATTTAGATAAACAGCAGCAAATCAAGCCCAAACCAAGCAGAAGGAAAGAAATACTAAATATTGGAGAAGAAATAAACAGAATTGAAACAAAAAAATACAAAAGATCAACAAAACCAAGAGCTGGTTCTTTGAAAAAATAAATAAAATAGACACACCATTGGCCCAACTAACCAAAAAAGGAGAGAGAAGACCCAAATCCATAAAATCAAAGATAGTAATGGAAGTGTAACAGACACCACAGAAGTAAAAAGAATCATCAGAAACCACTACAAAGAGATGTATGCTAACAAATTGGGGAACTGGAAGAAATGGATAGATTCCTGGACACATACAACCTTCCTAAACTGAGCCATGAAGATATAGAAAACCTAAACAGACCCATAACCATAAAAGAAATTGAATGAGTAATAAACGCACTACCAAAAAAGAAGAGCCCAGGACTGGATGGTTTCACCGCTGAATTCTACCAGACATTTAAAGAACAACTAACCCAAGTTCTTCTCAAATTATTCAAAACAATTGAAAGGGAGGGAATCCTCCCAAATTCTTTCTGTGAAGCCAATATCACCTGAATTACTAAGCCTGGAAAATACACAACAGAGAAAGAATCCTACAGACCTATCTCCATGATAAACATAGATGCAAAAATACTCAACAAAATTCTGGCCAACTGAATCCAACTGCACATCAGAAAGATCATTCACCTGGACCAAGTGGGATTTATCCCTGGTATTCAGGGTTGTTTCAATATTCGAAAGTCAATCAATGTGATACATCACATTAACAAACTGAGAAATAAAACTCATATGATTATCTCAATAGATGCAGAGAAAGCATTTGACAAAATACAACACCCTTTCATGATGAAAACTCTAAGTAAATCAGGGTTATAAGGAAAATTCCTCAACACAATTAAGGCAATTTATGACAAACCAGTGGCCAGCATCATATTGAATGGGGAAAAGTTGGAGGCAATTCCATTGAAAACTGGCACCAGACAGGGGTGCCCACTCTCACCATTCCTATTCAATATAGTCCTAGAAGTTTTAGCCAGAGCCATCAGGCAAGAAAAAGAAATTAAAGGGATACAAATGGGAAAGGAGGAAGTTAAACTATCCCTATTTGCAGATGACATGATCCTATATATAGGGGATCCAATAAATTCCTATAAGAGACTATTGGAACTCATAAAAGAGCTTGGTAAAGTAGCAGGATACAAAGCCAACGCTCAGAATACAACAGCCTTTGTATACACAGACAATGCCGTGGCCAAGGAAGAACTTCTAAGATCAATCCCATTCAGAATAGCCACAAAAACAATAAAGTACCTTGGGATAAATTTAACCAAGGAGGTCAAAGACCTCTATGATGAAAATTATAAAACACTAAAGAAAGAAATAGAAGAAGACACAAAATAATGTAAAAATCTGCCATGCTCATGGATTGGAAGAATCAATATCATCAAAATGTCCATTCTCCCAAAAGCAATTTACAAGTTCAATGCAATACCAATCAAAATACCAAAATCATTCTTCAAAGACCTAGGAAATATGATGCTGAGATTCATATGGAGAAACAGGAGACTGTGAATAGCTAAAGCAATCCTTTACAATAAAAACAAGGCCAGAGGCATCACAATTCCAGACTTCAAGACATACTAAAGGGCAGTTATAATCAAAACAGCCTGGTACTGGTACAAAAACAGATGGATAGACCAATGGAACAGAATAGAAACACCGGAAATCAATCCAAACATCTATAACCAACTCATATTCGACAAAGGACCTAAAACCAACCCCTGGAACAAGGACAGCCTCTTAAAAAAATGGTGCTGGGAAAACTGGATGTCCACATGTTGAAATATGAAGCAAGACCCCTACCTTACACCTTATACGAAAATCCACTCAACATGGATCAAAGACCTAGAGATACGCCGTGACAACATGAAATTAATTGAGAGCATAGGAGAAACCCTTCAAGACATTGGAACAGGCAAGGAATTCCTGGAGAAGACCCCAGAGGCATGGGTAATCAAAGATAAAATAAACAAGTGAGATTACGTCAAATTGAAAAGTTTCTTTATAGCAAAAGGAAAGTGAAGAGAATGGGAAACGTTATTCGCAAACTACACAACTAATAAAGGATTGACAACTAGATTCTATAAAATGATCAAGAAACTCCACAGCAACAAAACAAACAACCCACTTAAGAGATGGGCCAAGACGTCAATAGTCATTTTTCAAAAGAGGAAATCCAAATGGCCAACAGACACATGAAAAAATGTTGAGGATCACTAGCCACCGGGGAAATGCAAATCAAAACCACAATGAGGTTTCACCTCACCCGGTTAGAATGGCTTACGTATAGAAATCAACTAACAACAGATGCTGATGAGGATGTGGGGAAAAAGGGACACTATCCCACTGTTGGTGGGAATGCAAACTGGTAAAGCCACTATGGAAGACAGTTTGGAGATTGCTCAGAAATCTGAGCCATCCCACTCCTTGGAATATACCCAAATGGAATTAAAAAAAAAAAAAAAGAGCTGTTTGCACCTGAATGTTTATTGCAGCTCAATTCACAATAGCTAAGACCTGGAATCAACCTAAATGCCCATCAACAGATGACTGGATAAAGAAATTATGGGATATGTACTCTATAGAATACTCTACAGCAGAAAAAAACAATGAAATCTGGTCATTGCAACAAAATGGAGGAATCTGGAAAACATCATGCTGAGTGAAATAAGTCAGTCCAAAAGGGACAAATAGGTGTTCTCCCTGATTGATGACAACTATCCGAGCATCAAAAAGGAAACCTGCTGAAGTGAAATGGACATTATGAGAAACAATGACATGATCAGCCCTTGTCTTGACTGTTGAGGAACAACTTATTATTTTATTCCTTTTAGTATCTTGTTGTTGTTGCTGTTGTTCTACTTAATACCACTGGTTGAACTCTATAATTAATACACAATTATTCTTAGGCATTTAAAATTAACAGAAAAGTGATCTCTGTTAAATTTTTTTAACTTTTATTTAATGAATATAAATTTCCAAAGTACGAATTATGGATTACAATGGCTTCCCCCCCCCATACCGTCCCTCCCACCCACTACCCTCCCCTTTCCCACTCCCTCTCCCCTTCCATTCACATCAAGATTCATTTTCGATTATCTTAATATACAGAAGATCAGCTTAGTATACATCAAGTAAGGATTTCAACAGTTTGCTCCCACACAGAAACATAAAGTGAAAAATAATAGATGATTTTTTTAAATGATGATGAAATCAGAGCAGACCTATTGTCATGTTAAATCCCAGTGAGAGTCAAGTTGGAAGTTGATAATTTCTTTTTTTTTTTTTTTTACAGAGGATCAGTTTACTATGCATTAAGTAAAGATTTCAATAGTTTGCACCCCCATAGAATCACAAAGTGAAATATATTGTTTGAGTACTCGTTATAGCATTAAATCTCAATACACAGCACATTAAGGACAGAGATCCTACATGAGGAGTAAGTGCACAGTGACTCCTGTTGTTGACTTTACCAATTGACACTCCTGTCTATGGCATCAGTAATCTCCCTATGCTCCAGTCATGAGTTTCCAAGGCTATGGAAGCCCTCTGAGTTCTCCGATTCTTATCTTGTTTAGACAAGGTCATAGTCAAAGTGGAGGTTCTCTCCTCCCTTCAGAGAAAGGTACCTCCTTCTTTGAAGACCTGTTCTTTCCACTGGAATCTCACTCGCAGAGATCTTTTGCCAGAATGTCTTGGCTTTCCATGCCTGAAATACTCTCATGGGCTTTTCAGCCAGATCCAAATGCCTTTAGGGCTGATTCTGAGGCCAGAGTGCTATTTAGGATATCTGCCATTCTATGAGTCTGCTGAGTATCTCGCTTCCCATGTTGGATCACTCTCCCCTTTATTTATTCTCTCGGTTAGTGTTAGCAGGTACTAGACTTGTTTATGTGCTCCCTTTGACTCTTAGTCCTTTCATTATGATCAATTGTGAACTGAAATTGATCACTTGGAATAGTGAGATGGCATTGGTACATGCCACCTTGATGGGATTGAATTGGAATCCCCTGGTATGTTTCTAACTCTGTCATTTGGGGCAAGTCAGCTTGAGCATGTCCCAAATTATATATCTCTTCCCTCTCTTATTCCTACTCTTATGTTTAACAGGGATCACATTTCAGTTAAATTTCAACACTTAAGAATAACTGTGTATTAATTACAGAATTAAACCAGTCATATTAAGTAGAACAGACAAAACAACTACTAAGAGGGATAATGTATTAAGTTGTTCATTAACAGTCAGGGCTATGCTGATCAAGTCACCGTTTCCCATAGTGTCCATTTCACTTCAGGAGGTTTCCTTTTTGGTGTTCAGTCAGTTGTCACCGATCAGGGAGAACATATGGTATTTGTCCCTTTGGGACTGGCTTATTTCACTCAGCATGATGTGTTCCAGATTCCTCCATTTTGTTGCAAATGACTGGATTTCGTTGTTTCTTACTGTGGTATAGTATTCTAAAGAGTACATATCCCATAATTTCTTTATCCAGTCTACCGTTGATGGGCATTTAGGTTGGTTCCAGGTCTTAGCTATTGTGAATTGAGCTGCAATAAACATTAGGCTGCAGACTGCTATTTTGTTTGCCAATTTAAATTCCTTTGGGTAAATTCCAAGGAGTGGGATGGCTGGGTCGAACGGTAGGGTTATCTTCAGGTTTCTGAGGGATCTCCAGACTGACTTCCATAGTGGCTTGACCAGTTTGCATTCCCACCAACAGTGGGTTAGTGTCCCTTTTTCCCCACATCCTCGCCAGCATCTGTTGTTGGTAGATTTCTGCATGTGAGCCATTCTAACCGGGGTGAGGTGAAACCTCATTGTGGTTTTGATTTGCATTTCCCTGATTGCTAATGACCTTGAACATTTTTTCATGTGCCTGTTGGCCATTTGGATTTCCTCTTTTGAAAAATGTCTATTGAGGTCCTTGGCCCATCTCTTAAGTGGGTTGTTGGTTTTGTTTTTGTGGAGTTTCTTGATCTCTTTGTAGATTCTGGTTATTAACCCTTTATCTGTTGCATAGTTTGCAAATATTTTTTTTCCCATTCTGTCGGTTGTCTCTTCACTCTCCTGACTGTTTCTTTTGCAGTACAGAAACTTCTCAATTTGATGCAATCCCAATAGTTAATTTTGGCTTTGACTGCCTGTGCCTCCCGGGTCTTTTCCAGAAACTCTTTGCCTGTGCCAATATCTTGAAGGGTTTCTCCAATGTTCTCTAGTAACTTGATGGTGTCAGGTCGTAGATTTAGGTCTTTAATCCATGTTGAGTGGATTTTTGTGTAAGGCGTAAGGTAGGGGTCTTGCTTCATGCTTCTGCACGTGGAAATCCAATTTTCCCAGCACCATTTATTGAATAGACTGTCCTTGCTCCAGGAATTAGTTTTAGATCCTTGATCAAATATAAGTTGGCTGTAGATGTTTGGGTTGATTTCTGGTGTTTCAATTCTGTTCCATTGGTCTATCCATCTGTTTCTGTACCAGTACCATGCTGTTTTGATTACAACTGCCCTGTAGTATGTCCTGAAATCTGGTATTGTGATGCCTCCGGCTTTGTTTTTGTTGTACAAGATTGCTTTAGCTATTCGAGGTCTCTTGTGCCTCCATATAAATTTCAGCACCAATTTTTCCAGATCTGAGAAGAAGGTCTTCGGTATCTTGATTGGTATTGCATTGAATTTATAAATTGCCTTTGGGAGAATGGACATTTTGATGATATTGATTCTTCCAATCCATGAGCATGGAAGATTTTTCCATTTCTTGCTATCCTCTTCTATTTCTTTCTTTAAGGTTTTGTAATTTTCATCGTGGAGATCTTTAACGTCCTTGGTTAAGTTTATTCCAAGGTATTTGATTGTTTTTGTAGCTATTGTGAATGGGATCGATCTTAGAAGTTCTTCCTCAGCCATGGCATTGTCTGTGTATACAAAGGCTGTTGATTTTTGTGCATTGATTTTATACCCTGCTACTTTGCCAAAATCTTCTATGAGTTCCAATAGTCTCTTGGTAGAGTTCTTTGGGTCCCCTAAATAAAGAATCATGTCATCTGCAAAGAGGGATAGTTTGAGTTCTTCCTCCCCAATTTGTATCCCTTTAATTTCTTTTTCTTGCCTAATAGCTCTGGCTAGAACCTCCAGAACTATATTGAATAGCAGTGGTGAGAGTGGACATCCCTGTCTGGTCCCAGATCTCAGTGGAAATGCTTCCAACTTTTCCCCATTCAATAGGATGTTGGCTGTGGGTTTTTCATAGATTGCTTTGATTGTATTGAGGAATGTTCCTTCCAAACCCAGTTTGCTTAGAGTTTTCATCATGAACGGGTGTTGTATTTTATCAAATGCTTTCTTGGCATCTATTGAGATAATCATATGGTTTTTCTTCTGCAGTCTGTTAATGTGGTGTATCACATTGATTGTCTTGCGCACATTAAACCATCCCTGCATACCAGGGATAAATCCCACTTGGTCTGGGTGGATGATCTTTCTGATGTGTTGTTGCATTCTATTGGCGAGAATTTTATTGAGGATTTTTGCATCTATGTTCATCAGGGATATTGGTCTGTAATTCTCTTTCAGTGCTGCATCTTTCTCTGGCTTAGGAATTAAGGTGATGCTGGCTTCATAGAAAGAATTTGGGAGGATTCCCTCTTCTTTGATTGTTCTGAATAGTTTGAGAAGAATTGGAGTCAGTTCTTTTTAAATGTCTGGTAGAATTCAGCAGTGAATCCATCTGGTCCTGGGCTTTTCTTTGTTGGGAGGGCCTTTATTACTGTTTCAATTTCTGTCTCAGTTATGGGTCTGTTTAGGTTTTCGATGTCTTCCTGGTTTAATTTAGGTAGGTTGCATGTGTCCAGGAATCTATCCATTTCTGATAGGTTTCCCTGTTTGCTGGCATACAAGTCCATGTAGTAATTTCTGATGATTCTTTTTATTTCTGTGGTGTCTGTTGTTACATTTCCTTTTTCATCTCTGATTTTATTGATTTGGGTCTTTTCTCTTCTTTTTTTAGTTAGTTGGGCCAATGGGGTGTCAATTTTGTTTATTTTTTCAAAAAACCAGCTCCTCGTTTGGCTGATTTTTTGGAATGTTTTTCTTGATTCAATCCTGTTGATTTCTTCTCTGATTTTAATTATTTCTCTTCTTCTACTAGATTTGGGTCTGGTTTGCTGTAGGTTTTCTAGATCCTTGAGGTGAATAGAAAGCTCATCTATTTGGTGCCTTTCCAATTTCTTGATGTAGGCACCTATTGATATAAACTTTCCTCTTAACACTGCTTTTGCTGCGTCCCATAAGTTTTGGTATGTTGTGCTGTTATCCTCATTTACTTCCAGAAAGTTTTTGATTTCTCTTTTGATTTCTTCTATGACCCATTGTTCATTCAGGAGCATGTTGTTCAATCTCCATGTGTTTGCATATGCTCTAGGGATTCCTGAGTTGTTCATTTCCTGCTTCATTCCTTTATGGTCTGAGAAGCTGCATGGTATGATTCTAATTCTTTTGAATTTGCTGAGACTTGCTTTATGGCCTAGTATGTGGTCAATCCTAGAGAAGGTTCCATGTACTGCTGAGAAGAATGTAAAATCTTTAGCTGTAGGATTGAAAGTTCTGTATATATCTGTTAGATCCATTTGGGCTATAGTGTCGTTTAAATCTACTGTATCCTTGTTGATCTTCTGTCCTATTGATCTGTCTATTTCTGAGAGTGGAGTATTGAAGTCCCCCAGTACTATTGTATTGGGGTCTAAGTCTCCCTTTAAGTCCGTTAACAAATCTTTTAGATAAACCGGTGCCCTGTAGTTAGGTGCATATACATTGATAATTGTTATATCTTCCTGTTGAATTGATCCCTTAATCATTATGTAGTGTCCCTCTTTGTCTCTCTTAACGGTTTTTGTGGTAAAGTTTATGGTGTCTGATATTAAGATGGCTACGCCTGCTCTTTTTTCATTTCTGTTGGCATGGTATATCTTTTTCCAGCCTTTCACTTTCAGTCTGTATGGATCTTTGTTGGAAAGATGTGTTTCTTGTAAGCAGCAAATAGATGGGTTTTGTTCCTTAACCCAATCAGCCAATCGGTGTCTTTTAACTGGACAGTTCAGGCCATTCACGTTCAATGTGACTAATGATAAGTGGTAACTTTGCCCTGCCATTTGCCAAAGATAAGTTCTAATATATGCTTTGAATTCCCTGTGATCTTTTGCTGTGAGGTTTCATTCCTTGGTTTCCTTCCTTTACCTTCTTTCATATTGATGACCGTGTTTCTGTGTTTCTGTGTTTCTGTGTGTAACACATCTTTAAGCATCTTTTGCAGGGCTGGATGAGTGGCAACAAATTCTTTCAATTTCTGTTTGCTATGAAAGGTCTTTATTTCACCTTCATTCACAAATGATAGCTTTGCAGGATATAATATTCTGGGCTGGCAGTTTTTCTCTCTTAGTACCTGGGCTATATCTCGCCATTCCCTCCTAGCTTGTAGAGTTTCTGATGAGAAGTCAGCTGTGAGTCTGATTGGAGATCCTCTGAGAGTAATCTGACGTTTCTCTCTTGCACATTTTAGGATCTTTTCTTTCTGTTTCACTGTGGAGAGTTTAATTACAACGTGTCGTGGTGAGGATCTCTTTTGGTCGTGTTTATTAGGGGTTCTGTGAGCTTCCTGTACTAGGATTTCTCTGTCCTTCTCCAAACCTGGGAAATTTTCTGCTAATATCTCACTAAAAAGGCCTTCTAATACTTTCTCCCTCTCCATGCCTTCAGGAACTCCTAGAACCCGAATGTTGGGTATTTTAATAGTATCCTGAAGATTCCCGACAATATGTTTTAGATTTCTAATTTCCTCGTCTTTTCTTTGGTCTGACTGTATCCTTTCCTGTTCTCTGTCTTCTAAGTCCGATATTCTCTCTTCTGCTTCTCCCATTCTGTTTGTAAGGCTCTCTATTGTGTTTTTCATTTGATCTATTGAATTCTTCACTTCAGTCACTATCCCAGTTTCCTGTTGTACTAGTTGTTTCGTTTCATTTTGATTCCTCCTTAATATTTCATTTTCACGAGAGAGATTTTCTATCTTGTCCATTAAGGATTTGTGTAGTTCCAGAATTTGTTTTTGAGAACTTCTTAATGTTCTTATCAATTTTTCGAGATCTGCTTCTTGCATTTCTTCTATGTCATCATCCTCATAATCTTGAATTGGGGTGTCTTTTTCATTTGAGGGCTTCATGGTGACTTCCTTGTTTTTATTACCTTGGTTTTTGCATTTGTTATTTGTCATATTGGAGATATTTGGTTTCTTCACTGTGGTGCTTTTTCTTGTTATACTATGACTCTAGATTAAGTGGACTATCTGTTTTTGATGGAGCCTTTAGGGCTTGAGATGGGTGTGGCCTGAGAGCTCTGTTTGGTGTGCCAAAGGTGACACTCCCAGGTTGGGCGTGGTAAACCTCTCTCTCTCTCTCTCTTTTTTTTTGATTCAAAAGGGAAGTTATTCTCCACAGCTGAACGAAGTTGGAGGTAGTTAGCAGGCAAATGATATACCCACAGGAGCCAGAGATCGGAGGCTCTTTCCCAAGGACCACACGGGGAATCTGTTCAGCCCTCAGAGTGGGCTCAAATTCTCCTTCAGTCTCCCACTGTGTTGCCAAAGTTACGGAATTGTAGCGTCTCTGGAGAGTGCTCACGTGAATTCCGTGAGTTCTCTCCCCCACCGTCTCTTTTTTCACAGTCTCAGTTCAGTAGCACCACAAATTTACTAGGTCCTAATCTCCTGTTAATTCGCCCCGCCCAGAGTCAGGTTTTTCTGCTAGGCTCAGGGCCGGTGCAGACCTGAGGTCGCTCTGCTTATGACGTATGTCCAAGATGGCGCCTGCTCTTTGTCTTGCTCGCCCTTGAGAGGTGAGCGGAGAGAGAGAAACCCGTGTCCGTACCAGTCACCTTTTTTTTTTTCCCTCTCTCTCTCTTCCAGTTAGCTTGGTGAAGTCCCCCCCCCCCGGGGGTCGTTCCCTCTAGTCTCCTCTCTCCGCTTGCCTGCCAGTGTCTCGGGTTATTGAGGTTTGGCTCACCTCACGTTCCAGTGCTGGTGTGTTGAGTCTGCCGCTGGTGTCCCGAACTGTGGGCTCCCATGCTCTCCACGCAGGTCCGCTCCCCTTCCAGCGCCGATGTGTGGACTCGGAGCCCTGGACGTCCCAAGTCTCTCCCCTGTTGTCTGTGTGGCACGCACTCCCCTTCGAGCACTTGCGAGCAGACCCTGCAGCTTGCGCAGCTCGGTCCCGAGGCTCGGTCCCGCGGCTCGGTCCCGCGGCTCGGATTTCACGCGGTGGGCGACCTTGTTCTCCCAGTAGGTCCCCCGATTCACGACCACTGGATCCAGAGGAGTTTCCTCTGCAATATTTTCTTGGTTCTTTTTTCTGAGGCTACCGTAACTCCCCTTTTATTAAACTAAATTTTCCCGGACTATCGGTGCGCGCCCTCACTATTCCGCCATCTTGGCTCCGCCCCCATGCCTTGATCTCTGTTAAATTTAAGAGTGGGAATAAGAGAGGGAGGAGATATACAGGTTGGCACATGCTCACTTATCTCCAATGGTTGTGCTAGAAATGTGCCAGGGGATTCCAATTCAAACTTATCAAGGAGGCATGTACCAATGCCATCTCACTTGTTAACGTGATAAGTTTAAGTACATAATTGATCAAAAAGATAGGGTAAGTGTTGAAGAGATTTCACAAATAAGACCAGTGTCTGCAAATAATGAAGGATAGAATTAAAAGGGAGAGAATGATCCTGCGGGGGAAGCAGAACCCACAGCAGACTCATAGAATAGCAAATGCCCTAAGCAGCACTCCAGCCTAAGAATCAACCCTTGGGGCATTCAGATTTGGCTAAAAGGCCCATGAGAGTCTCACAGGCATGGAAAGCCAAGACACTGTGGCAAAAATGACCTGAATGAAAGATCTAGGTGAACAAGATCCCTGCAGAAAGAAGGGGCCATCAAAGAAGGAGGCACCTTTCTCTGAAGGGAGGAAGGAACCTCCACTGTGATATGGCCTTGACTAAGTTCAGAGTTGGTGAACTCAAGGGGCTTCCATACCCTCGACAGCTCATGGCAAGAGCCTCGGGTGAATACTGATGTCATAAATAAGAGTGTCAATTGTTAAATTAACAACGGGAGTCACTGTGCACATGCTGCCCACGTAGGATCTCTGTCTTTAATGTGTTTTACTATGAGAGTTAACGATAAAACTGCTAGTCAAACAGTACTCTATATCTTGTGCGGTTGTGTGGGTGCAGTCTGTTGAAATCTTTGCTTAGTATATATGAAGTTGATCTTCTGTATATAAAGATAATTGAAAATGAAACTTGATGAAGAGTGGGATGGGAGAGGGAGTTGGAGATGGGTTGGCTGCAGGTGGGAGGGAGGTTGGGGGGGAAGCCACAGCAATGCAAAAGCTGCACTTTATAAATTCACATTTATTAAATAAAAAAAATCTGGAATCAGTTTAAATTTATGTGCCTGTTATTACAATTGTACTAATCATTTTTACATGCTTAACAGTTATTTTTCTTATATTTAAGAGTTTTTGTATTTTATCATACAAACATATATATCATGATATATATATATATATAGCATATATATACCATAGTGGCTACAAATATATATGTGTATAAATATATATATATATAATATGCTCAGCATTCATTTTTAGACAAATTCTAACAGCTCTTTTATATGAGCAAAAAAAAAGCAACAGATTGACTTATGTCTTGTTCCACTACATTTACTTAATATGATTAACTTTCTTAATACTTAACATTGTATTTTAAAACATGCTGTAATAAGTCCTTTTTATCAATACTTTTCTCTAATTTCTAATGATATGCTACAATTTTATTGCCTTGAAATGGCATTTTTCTTGTCTTCTAGTTAAATTTCATTGCTGTTTTTTCATATATTTTTCGTAGGAGCTTTGTATAGCTGTTATTTTTATTCTTTGTTTTTGTTTTAATTCTCATACAATCTTCTGTTGAATTTTTTATACCAGCTATTAATGGAGTGAATCCTTGCAAAAAGAGAATTCAATATAGATCCCCAAATTAAATTCCCTTACAACTTCTGTTGATTCAGAAAAGAATATTTCTTAAAAACGAATGTGTCTAGGTAGCTTCTTTGCTTCTTGGGATCTGGTGGAAGAGTACTTTTCCCATCGGTGTAGACATCATGGGTTATTTTGTTCTTATCACATTCTTGCCTAACAGAAAGTCATTTTGAAACGGAAAAACTGATCATCAGGTGATAAATTAATGTAATGCAACAATTTAAGTTACAAAGAAAATTTAGGGGGCATTTCTAGGGTTTTCAGTGAAACTGGAAACCACTATTCTGGCTATCTGAATGTATATTTATATGTAAACAGCTTGAGAAATGCCTCTCCTTTTCTGAAGTAAATACTTCCTTGCTGAAGATAAAAAAAATTAAAATTAATGATCTGTTTATGTCTGTAGGCATGGAAGTTCTTACTAGAACATGATTTATAAGTAGACACAAGTAGCTCTCTTCTGATGTATTTATTCTGAGAGAGACATAAGTCAAATGCTAGTCACAGAAATTTAAGTTTTACTGATAAAAATAACTTGTGACTTGGTCAGCCCTAGCCCTGACTGTTGATGAACAACTTAATATGTTATCCCTCTTAGTATTTTTGTTTGTTTGTTCTACTTAATACTTTTGGTTGAATACTGTAATCAATACACAATTATTCTCAAGTGTTGAAACTTAACTGAAAAGAGATCGCTGTTAAATATAAGAGTAGGAATAAGAGAGGGAAGAGATGTGCAATTCGGGACATGCTCAAACTGACTTGTCCCAAACGGTAGAGTTAGAAACATACCAGGGGATTCCAATTCAATCCCATCAAGGTGGCATGTACAATGCCATCTCACTAGTCCCGGTGATCAATTTCAGTTCACAATTGATCATAATGATAGGACTAAAAGCCAAAGGGATCACATAAACAAGACTAGTGTCTGCAAATACTAGCTGATGGAATAAAAAAGGGAGAGAATGATCCAACATAAGAAGCGAGATACACAGCAGACCCATAGAATGGCAGATGTCCTCAACAGCACTTTGGACTCAGAATCAGCCCTTAAGGCATGCAGATCCGGCTGAAAACCCTGTGATACTATTTCAGGCATGGAAAGCGAAAACACTCTGGCAAAAAAAAAAAAAAAAAACCAACACACACACACCAAACAACAACACATAAATGAACGATCTCCGTGAGTGAGGTCCCAGTGAAAAGAACAGGTCATCAAAGAAGGAGGTAACTTTCTCTGAAGGGAGGAGAGAACTTCCACTTTGACCATGGCCTTGTCTAAATATGATCAGAGTCAGTGAACTCAGGGGGCTTCCATAGCCTTGGCAGCTCATGACAAGAGCCTAGGGTGATTACAGAGGCCATAAACAAGAGTGTCAATTTGTTAAGTCAACAACAGCAGTCACTGTGCACTTACTCCTCCTGTAGGATCTTTGTCCTTAATGTGCTGTACATTGTGATTTAATGCTATAACCAGTACTCAAACAGTATTTTTCACTTTGTGTTTCTATGTGGGTACAAACTGTTGAAATCTTTACTTAATATATGCTAAACTGATCTTCTGTATATAAAGAGAATTGAAAATGAATCTTCATGTGAATGGAAGGGAGGAGGGGGAGGGAAAGGGGAGGGTTCCGGGTGGGAGGGAAGTTATGGGGGGGGAAGCCATTGTAATCCCTGTATTTTGGAAATTTATATTCATTAAATAAAAGTTAAAAAAAAAGTTGAAAAGTAGGTAGGTTCATTAAATTCACCAACACAACTTTCTTGAGCCTTAATTACTTTTGGTGACATTTTGAGTTCTAATTTATTCCTCACTCATTTCAAAAAACTGGACACACAGGCTGCATCCCCCAAAGAGCTTTCTTGATTTTATTTCCCTCATTGGATCAAGCTTTCATCTTTCCCTTTAAGTATAAAAAAACCTGTCAGTCCTTCAGTCTAATAATATGTGATGTATTTTTAAAGTATTGAAATACACTCTGTGTATCTTACAATTCTTCCACTTAAAATATAGAATTCAATGGGTATTAATATATTTGCATAGTTGTACCATAATCACCATCAAACTTCAAAACATTGATAATACCCACAAAAGGAAGCGATATCACACATTAGTAGGTAATCCTCATTGCTACACACTTGACTCCCACTCCTTGGCAATTACTAATTTATTTTTTTCTTGAAAGATTTCATATTCTGGATATTGATGACCAATTTCTTTTACTGAACAGATCACTTTCCAGATTTATTCATGTTGAAGTATTTATCAGTTTATTTTTTAATAGGCAAATGATATTTTACTTATAGATTCCTTTGTACAAACATTTTATTGGTTCACTCATTATTAATTGTTATTTGCATCATTTCACTTTTAGTTCTTTTCAACATAGTACTCTGAACATGGGAATTTAATTTTTATGTAGACAAATGCTTTCATTTATTGGGGTTTCTTTCTAGGAGAGAATTACTGAGTCATATGATAACTTTTCATGATTAAAATTCTGTGGAACTACCAAATTGCTTTCCAAAGTTGACACACCACTATACAACCTTAGCTGCAATCTATGAACATCCAGATTTCTGCACAGTCTCATGCATAGTAAACTTGTGTTGTGTTGGCGTTGACATTTACCAAACTGACTTTGAAATCATCTGCTTTCTCTTAATTAAATGTTAATCAGATATTCTTTAAATTACTCAAGACCCTGATAGAGATTTCCATGTTATAATTATATAATAATAATTCAATAATAATTAGGCTTCATTATCTATGGTGTTTTAGACTTTTTGTGATTCTTCAATTTTAATGAATCACTATAAAAAGGTGTAAAATAGTGAAATAAGTTCAAATTATGTGTTACTTTTCAAAGCAATAAATAGTGGGACTAATCCTCCTTCTTCTAACCTATGACTCCTCCAGTCTGTGATAAGGGAAGTTTTTCTATGGTTATTTATTTATAACTTTTAAATTAATTTGTTATTATATTTAATAGTTTTAGATTCAAATTTTCTAACTTGAGATATCTGATGACTTGAAAGATTATTTCAGATCAACAGGTGAGATAATTCTTTCATATATAACACAAAGAACTGCCTCATTGTGTTAGCCCCAAAGCAGTTTTACTTATGATCCCATATGTATATATTTATGTGAATATATAATATATTTTATATATATTTAAGTGAAATACACAACTATTTTTGATGACTTATTTTTTTCTTTTCCTCTCAGTTTTCTGACTAAAACTCATTCCATGTAAAATGCTTGTTAATAGATATCAAAACAATAGGAAAATAATCCATTTTATACTCTACATTAGAGAGTAATCGTTGCACTTTTTTGAGAAAATACTTCAATCTGGTAGGAATGATCATGTTACAAAGCAGACCAGCATTCTTATTTCTTAGTAGTTTACTTATTCCATTGATAGTAATTTGGTTTGGGTAGAATCACAGTTCTTAAGTTTACAATCACCTGGGGAGATTGTACAGCTCTCTGCTTGGGCACCATCTCCAGATTCTCTCTATGGTAGACTTTAGTAGCTCTCACACAGGATAATTTACATATTCTGCAGGTGGTTCTAAATTGAAGATAAGAATCACTGATATAAACCTGTGCATATGGAACTTAGATACTTCTAGCAAATACATTTCTGATGATGTAGCAAGTATTTATGTAAATAACTTTAATATTTTGTTATAAAACTATTCCCACCAGTAAGAAAATATTTAATAAAAGTTCATAATTATTTTAAATATTGTACGTGTTTATCATTATAAATAGAACAGATTTAATGTAATTTGTGGCTACAATTAAGCATATAATAATATTTCCCTCCCTCCCTCCCTGCTTGCTTTCTTTCTTTCTTTCTTTCTTTCCTTCTTT
The DNA here is from genome assembly GCF_964237555.1 of Oryctolagus cuniculus. Classification (NCBI taxonomy): domain Eukaryota; kingdom Metazoa; phylum Chordata; class Mammalia; order Lagomorpha; family Leporidae; genus Oryctolagus; species Oryctolagus cuniculus. Next base: position 22,833,365 of record NC_091433.1, read on the forward strand.
TATCTTTCTTTCCTTTTTTCTTTCTTTCTTTCTTCTTCTTGTTAAATTTACTTTATAGGCAATGGCTTAATGCTCCACTAAATATAGTGTTTCAACAAGCCAAAAGCAAAAATATCTTATAAAGCCCATATTTAATTTGTGCTTCATAATTTGCTTTACATAAGTAATTATTATTAAAGTCACTTGAATTAGTTGAAATCTACTTCAGATAAGAAATTGTCTTGATCCAAGTGTTTTGTCTAGTGAGTTAGTTAAAAATTTTATCATTTCTCTCAGCATTTTTGAAGTTTTAACAGTGAATTAGAGTATTTACTAAAATAAACTAATTTATCTTTGAAGAGAAATAACAATAAATAATGTATGATTGTTGAAAGAAATAAATTTAGAACATAATGAGTATAATTTTTATATTGCTGAACTGAACCCATTTCTATAACTGAATCATGTGTTGAAACCAAAATAACATATATATATATATATATATATAAAATAGACTTAACTTACTTATATAAACAATACAAGAAAGTAAGAAATAGCTTGTGAATAACTTGGACAGTTCCTAGTATAATTAATAATTCAATCAACTCCAAGCTTTGTATTTATTGTTCCTGCTAGCAAAATTTATTTTCTCCAACTTGTCCAATCAAATTCCTTGAGAAAATTACATGAATCTGTTAGAACAGAGTTTGATTTTATGAATATTTCAGAACTTATTTATGTGTACTGCTATTTGGCTTTGAGAACCTGAAAATGGCTATTTGGATAAGTGTATAGTTAGGATAGCATGGAGATTGAAACAAGCTTCTTCATTGCTGGTGAGTATGGTCTTATTTAAGGGGGAGGTTTTCCAACAGTACTTATAGGAAATAAAATGTACTCTGCTCACATGATGGAATAACATGAGAAAACAAATATATAAGCATGCTGAAGTAATGGTAATGCTTTAGATAACAGAACATTGTAGCTGTGCTGAGAAGTGAAAAATACATAGATATACTTCAAGCAAATTTAATATCATTTTCAAAATATTTGCTAAAATAACTATAACTGGTCATTGAGTTGCAACAAAATTATGTTATAAACTATTTTGTGATACATATCCAATACTCTATGTTTGACAGAAAAGATCATTTTCAAGTTCATATTTAAGGCGAAGCAAATCTTCGGGTAAAAAAGTGAATTTTTTATGAGGTACAATCAGTACTTTGGTTAAAAAGAAAAGCTTCTTACCTACAGCATGCCATAAACTTTAAAAGTTTTTTCATCTTTGAGACACCAAAGCATAAGAAAATAGAATCAAATTGAGGGAACATCAAATATTAACTTTATGGAAAAAATAACATTATGGGATGAAATTAAGCTATATTAATTCTGAAGCAAAGCTAAATCCCAATGAACTTTATTTTTTATTTTTAATTATAAAGGTCAAATCCATTATTGGGCAATACAAATATCATTAATGCTATAAAACAGAAATTCATTATTTCTGCCTCTAATTATACCTGTGCTAACATAGTCCTATCCTAATTCTCCAAGCTTTTCATATTTCTTGTCTAAATCACACACACTTCAAAATTTCACATTTTAGAGAGACTCAAATCCACATTTTTATCATATTGAGACTTCAATTTAATCTTGAGTACATTTAATTTTGAGCAAACTAGGAATGTCAATATGCTAATTCAGACATCACCACATCGTCAGCCTGGTTTCCAGCCATGCTCCTGTTTCAGAGTATGCCCCTTGTCAGAGTTCTCACTTTAAGGACAACTGTTTGAGAGAGCTTGGGGGACTTGGGCCTGGCCACCTTGAATCAAAGCCTGACTGCAAAGTGTCTGCATGGAGTGTTTTTTCTACACCACGACCTATTTCATATAGAAATCTGAGACATGGAGGGGACTGCCTTTAAGAAGAATAAGCGTTCAAAATCAAAGAGGGAGTTTTAGTTAAAAATTTAGTTGTGGCATGAAATAAAACACTTCATTATCGGATTTGATGATATAATTCATTTTAAATTAACTGCAGCATTGAGAAGAATTGCTCTCTTGATTAGTTGATATCCAAAAGTATTTCCTAAAGTATCACTTCAGCCACTAACCATAAAAGTAAAACTTTTTCCTGGTGCCACAAAGTAAAAGACCACTTACTCTACTATGCTAGACAAGCATCTCACTGAATAACAAAACAACTGAAGCAAAAAAACCATGAAAATTAATGTGTATTTATCTACTGAACTGAAAAATACACATGAATATTATAATTTATCTAAGATCATATGAAAATAAAGCAGAATATGTCTTAACTTCATGATTTCTTCACCTTTCTTAAACCATTCAGATTGTAATGAAGTTCTTCATATTGATAAAATATATAATTAGAGAGCATATGTTTTGAAAATATCTGATAAATAAATGTTGCCAGTGAGACCATTATAAATGTTGAGAAACTATTTAGAAACTACTATTCTCTTTCAACTTAAAAAAATAAAACCTATAGTCCATTACATGAGAATTTTCTAATGGAAGTAACTCCTAACTGAAAATGAGGTTTATGTTTCTTCAACACAAATGACAAGTGTAGTTATTTTAAGGCTTATGGGTCTTAATTTCTACAACTGCATCTCAAAAATTCTAAAAAAAAAAAAGTAAAAGTACAGGAGAGGAGTTGAGAGAAAGACTGAGTAGCAACTGGAACAATATGTAAATAACATGTTCATGCCATGTGCTCTGCTCTTTGCCATGCTATCTCCCATGTAGTCTGCAAGCCCAGGATGAATAGATAGCTTTCACAGTCCCCTGAATCAGAAGACACTCTCAAAACATGCTGTATTTCATCAAGGAAGTTTTCAATTTTCAACTAGGTATGTATATAATTCTTATTCTATTATCTATATGCTAAATGGTAAACTATGAAACTATGAAATCGGAATCTTCGACTTTCAACCATTTCTCTATCACCAGTATCTAATACATGTTATACCATGGAAGCCCCCTAAAAATCAGATTAAATTCATGTTTGAAGATGCCAATAGCTCCTTCTCTTTCTTTGTAATATGTCAGGTTCAGAGATTATATAATGTAGCAGTAGAAATGCCTTTCAACCCCTCTGTATTCCACCATTTGAAAACATGTATATCTTTGCTTTTCTCTGTTAGAAATTCAAAAATACCGCTAATAAAATTGTAAGATTGATTTTTTTTTATGTTTGATACACAGTTTGAGCTCTTGAGCAAAGTTACATAGTCAAGAATGAGCACACTTTCTATCTGGGGCTCAATTATTGGATAACACAAATGGAGTTAAATGTTTTGTTGTGGCAGATGGGTAACTTGGAGCCAGGTGACACTGTTGAAGAAATGGAGATGATTAGGAAGAAAATAAAGCAGAAAGCCAAAAGTTACATCTTGCTATGATACAGGAAAGAAGTATGCAATTGTCAGATTGTATCATTGACAGGTGTAATTTGCTTAGCAATTTAAAACTAGCTTTGTTATTGGTATTTATTAAGAGGGTTAACATAACAATCTGGTGTTTTGCCTTTTCTTGAAAAATAGATATAAAATACTGAACTTATATTTGCGGCTACTAACATTCAGTGGAACTAAGTACGTGTCAGTCACTTTTCACAGGTACACAGCCTCCAGTGAACACGCTTCTTACCCTGCATCTTTCACTAATTTATTTTATTTATCTGCTCCTTGTTGACATGTGAGATGGTAAATTCTACTAAACAGGAATTTCTAAGGCATATTTAGTGAGGTTAAAACATAGTTATATCAAATGAACATTTTATTGTGATTTTCTAATTATTTTACATTTTAAGTATTTATGTATATTTACTGACCAATCATACATATAATTAAAAGTAGCTTCATTAGTTTTATTACGAGATGAGCTTTATACTTCTTTCAATTTTAAATATACAGAAATAACTATGTTCTACTCTGAAAAAGTATTCTGGGATTTACAATGTTCATATTTTTTCATTCTGCTAAAAATGAACTATTGATTATGGAGTATTACTGAAGTTCATTTTGTGTTGTTTAGGGACTTAGGGAAGTTTTAAGTCACCTTGAGAAAAGATGTAATTAAAAGTTGTTTGCTAACTATATTATTCAACCAACTGTTGTCTCTTTGGGAAATAGCATTCTGGAACTAAATTAGAAATAAAAATATCTTTAGGGAAACGCAATTTTAAAAATTTAAATAGGATGGAACTTGGTGTGAATTCCAGTTAGATAATATTCCTTTACATTTGATCAGTTCATATATTTCAAAGTGCTTTCAACCTTATGATAACAGTTGATCCTCTCAACAATCTTGCAATTTTAGAAAAGAATTATTACTATTATCAATTTACAAGTGAAAAAAAAGACCAGGAGACTTAAACAATATGATTCAGGATGCATGACAATGTATAAATTGAGTCAAGAACAAAATCAAGTTCTTTCTAGTACTCATAATCTTTATTTATACAAAATCAAAAAGAATTATACATAAGAAGTACGTAAAGGTATTATAAATTTAATAAACCAATTTGGAAACTTAAAATTAAAAAAGCCACTAGTAAAAGAAATCTTCTATATATTAGAATATTTTTATTATTACAAGTGAAAAATATTTAGATTTCCAACTATTGAGATAAAAAGATTAGAAAAATAACTCTTATTTTTTACTTGAAAGAAAGTATACAGTATCACATGAAGGGGGGGAAGTTATTTTCTGAAAATTAAATATTACATGGATAGTATATAAAATCTATATTTTAGATAATACATCATTTCATAAAAATTTAGCTTTGGCTATTCACTTTAAAATATATTCTTAAACATATGGACAAAATAATATATACCTACTCTTTAAAATGGCATCAGAGACCGGCGCCATGACTCAATAGGCTAATCCTCTGCCTGCGGTGCCAGCACATAGGGTTCTAGTCCCGGTCGGTGCCCCGGATTCTGTCCCAGTTGCTCTTCTTCCAGTCCAGCTCTCTGCTGTGGCCCAGGAGTGCAGTGGAGGATGTCCCAAGTCCTTGGGCCCTGCACCTGCATGGGAGACCAGGAGAAGCACCTGGCTTCTGGCTTCGGATCAGCACAGTGCACTGGCCGCAGAGTGCCAGCTGCAGAGCGCCGGCCGCAGCAGCCATTGTGGGGTGAAGCAACAGAAAAAGGAAGACCTTCCTCTCTGTCTTTCTCTCTCACTGTCCACTCTGCCTGTCAAAAAAAAAAAAAAAAAGGCATCAGAAATATAATGATTTGTTTTAGTATCAAATGAAATGATACCGTAATTTCTAATAATAATTTTAACTTTCATTTGGTATTTGATATATAGTTACTGCTCTAAGTGCTTTTTATGTACTGAATTATTTGTCTTATTACAATATTTAATTAGTTATTATTATTTCACCTTTTATAAAAGATGAAACTCAGATGTAAACACCTAATTACTTCCCCAAGTTTACAGAGTTAGTGTGTTAATTGGCTATTGTGCAGTACAACAAACAACTTAAAAGTATCAGTGGCTGTGGGGAGCAACTCGGACTAGACTAAGTTACTGGAATTAAGACTTATTCTATGCATCTGCTCTCTCACAATATGGCGGGGGAGAGGAGTAAACAGCTTCTGCGCAGCTGCCTCCAGTTCAACCAATAACCTGCAGGAGCTGATTCTGCTCCTGATTGGAGGAGAGCAGCGTACTTGGTGTGTGGGTAGCAGAGTTGGGATTGGTGGAGGAGGACTATAAAGGAGGAGAGAGACAACATGCACCAGGAACATCTAAAGGGAACACCTGAGGAACATCTGAGCAGCCCCCGAGAGAGCCGGCCGGCGGTGTGCCGCTCCCCCGCGGAAGTGGGGAAAGTGGCAGGGGGAACCGCCCTTCCAAGGAGGTGGAAGGGACGGTAGCCAACCCGGGAAGAACCAGCAGCAAACCCGGGGAGGGCCGAGCAGACAAAAGAACAGCGCAGGGTCCTGTGTCGTTCCTCCGTGAAGAGGGGGAGCGACAAGTGGCCTACTTTGATTCAGGCTCATCAATTTCATGCTCACTGCTTTAAAGGTTTACAACAATTTCTCTGATCTGGGCTGGGCTAAATTAGTCCAGCTATACTCTGAGTTTTGGATTTGATAATTTGATAATTTGATAATTCCACATCCTTTTATACAATCCCATAAAAGCAAAAATGATACAGTTTTTAAGAGAAAATGTATTTGAAAGTGTTAAAAATCCTTCATAGTAATACAATTATAAATAGCCATCATTAAAAATGAACTTCAATGTGTATGTAGTCTAGGAGCGATTATACTAGAATTTGAAAATACCCTCATTGTTTACTCCTTTACAATTTCAGTAACCCTTCTCTTAACTGTGTTTCCTTTTTAAATTCATTTATAATCTTGATCTTGTAAGTTACCTTGCATGAGCTAACATGTGCTATTTCTGTGTTATAAAGTTGGAGAGTTGGAGGATTAAGAATTGAGGAACATCCCGTTTCATGTGTACCCATACTTCTTTTTTAGTATTTTGTAATATGATCAATCTTCTCAATCTTCAAAGTAAATTGCACTCAGACATAACCAGAATATTTGTTTCAGAGTCTGTGGAGAGATATGAAGTGGAAAATTATCAAATGTACACAATTGTTTTCTCCTTTTAGTTTATGCTACCACTTGGGATCTCAGCATTCCATATCTGAGTACCCATATCAGTTCAAGTCCCAGAAACTGCTTTCAATCCAGCTCCCTGATAATGCACATTTGGGAGACAGCAGGGGTTGGCTCAAGTACTTGAGTCCCTTCCACCCAAGTGGAAGACCCAGTCGGAGTTCATTTCTCCTTGCTTTGCCTGCACTCAGCCTCTCTCACTCTCTCAATTGTTTAAATAAATAAGTAAACAATTTTTTTTTTAAAAAGACAATATTAGGATGCTGGAGCAGTTATACAAGTGTGTGATACTATTTGCACATCTCTCACTAACATTGTAACTAGTAACTTTATGTGGTGCTTGGAATTGGCTTTGGTGGGGTTGTTTACATGATAGGAGTACCGTAAACTAGAACCCAGTGGTCCTTCTATACCCACACTCTTTGGAGAGCACATCTGATAGCACATCATTGTTTCTGGCCTCCAATTAAATCCTAGTCTAATTATATAAACATTTGAGAAGCTTCCTTTTTCATTGAATTCACATTTTATTGTCATCCAATAAATACATTTTCATTTACTCACCAGGTGTTTGCATGCCTCCTATGTGTTTATTGTTCTAGGGGCAGGGACTTATGTACAGCTCTAATGAATGGGGACATATATTATTTACCATGTATATGCATAGAAGACATTTTGTTGTGTAATAGTTAAATGAATGTTAAACGTACTTACCAATAATTTCATACCCAATATAACTTCAGTTCCAAATATCTAGTCTTCTGCTTTTTAAATATTACTTTGATTTTATTATCTCTCATTCCCCCAAGTAGTTTTGTTCTATGCAGACCAAAGACTCCTATTAGTATTAAACCCTCTAATTGGATTTTAAAATGGATAATTAGGACTCCCACCTTCTGTAAGACTAAACTCTACTTGTTTATTCAACTGTAATATCCACAGTTTTGATAGGTGAAACTCTTAGTCCGCTATTGTCTATACACAGTTAGTTGAACTGGTTTGAAAAAAATAATACAACTTCAAGTTTATAAATATTTATAACAAAAGGGACCTCAATGCTGTCTTAATTATACTTGAAAAACTTAATAACACTATGAGCAAAGAACTAAAGGACACTAAGAATATAATGTCTTACTAAAAAGAGAATCCAAAAAGAAATAAAAATTATGAAAATTAACCAAATAGAAATCATAGAGGTGAAAATGATAACTGAAACCAAAAATTTATCATAAGATTGCAATAACTGACTAGGGCCAGTGGAAATAAGAACCAGTGAAATACTATACAAAGCAACTAACATTAGCTAATATGAGGAGGACAAAGAAAAAAAAATGAAGAAATATGAAGAGAGTCTATGGGACATATAGGGTTATACTTAGTATAACAAGATAGAAATTATGGAATTCCCATGAAAAGAAGATAGAAGAATTCATAAAATATTTTGTAAAAAATGAGTAATACTGGGCCGGCGCCGCGGCTCAATAGGCTAATCCTCTACCTAGCGGCGCCAGCACACTGGGTTCTAGTCCTGGTCGGGGCACCGGATTCTGTCCCGGTTGCCCCCCTTCCAGGCCAGCTCTCTGCTGTGGCCAGGGAGTGCAGTGGAGGATGGCCCGAGTCCTTGGGCCCTGCACCCCATGGGAGACCAGGAGAAGCACCTGGCTCCCGGATCTGGCTCCCGGCTTCAGATCAGCGTGGTGTGCCGGCCACTGGAGGGTGAACCAACGGCAAAAAGGAAGACCTTTCTCTCTGTCTCTCTCTCTCACTGTTCACTCTGCCTGTCAAAAAAAAAAAAAAAGTAATACTTTGCAAATTTTATCAAAAAACATGATTCTATACATCTAAGGAATTCAATGACTTCTGTGTTCCTAGGATAAGATTAAAGAGATGCAGATGAACATAATTTTGACAAACTGTGAAAAGACAAAGGAGTAACAGAAGTGACTTGTCTTTTACAAGGTGTGTATCCTTAGCAAGATCAACAGTTTTTGTCTCACCAAAGCCAAAGAGGCTGCAATGTGTAAGTGGACATGTTTGTCAATCAAACATCCTAATTCTCACAAGCTAGTCTTCAAAAATAAAGAAGAAATGAAGATACACAAAGACAAATAAAAGGTGTGGTAGTCATTACCAGCCCCCTTTCCATATAAAGATGGTTCTTTACTCTGAAAAACAGGATACTAGGCAATAACTTAAGCCATAAGAATAAATAAATATTGATAAAGATAACACGTAAATAGCAAAGTCAGTATTAAGGTACTTCTGATTTGTAACAACTCTTCCTATATAATTTTAAAGGATAAGGTATGAATACATGCTAATAGATTCACATTATATTAAGTTAAAATTTGGACAATAATAAGGAGAAAGAGAAATGTGTTGTAGTAGCATATTTGCATATTTGGAGACTGAGTTATTATTATTCAAACTAGGTTGCTTACAAGTAAGAAGTTAATTTAGTCACAAAGATAGCATTAAGAAAATAACTACATGGATATAAAAAGGGAAATTAAAATGTTATGCTATAAAAATTTGACTAAATATAAAACAAAACAGAGTAGGGCATTTGGTACAAGGGTTAAAACACTTCTTGAGATGCCTGCAGCCCATATCCAAGTTACTGGTAATGAAGCTTGACTCCACTTCTTAGTCTAGCTTCTTGCAAATGTGCAGATATAAGAATGCTATGAGCAATTTTAGCCAACAAGTTGGGTAACGTATATAAAATTGATTTATGGAAACAAAATGATCAAAGATGCAATCTTAAGATACTTATAATAGACAAATACCTTAATCATAGTCAAAAATGTCCAAACAGCATGCCCTCCAGCTTCATCCTTTCACTGCAAATGAAAAGAATTATTTCCTTTTCGTTCTTTCTATCTTTCTTTCTTTTTCTTTCTTTTCTTTTTTTTTCTTTTTTTTTTTTTTTTTTTTTTGACAGGCAGAGTGGACAGTGAGAGAGAGAGACAGAGAGAAAGCTCTTCCTTTACCGATGGTTCATCCTCCAATGGCCGCTGCGGCCAGCACATGGCATTGAATTGAAGAGGAATAGGACCCATTGAATAGGAAGAGAAAAATCCTATATGTATTTATCATTCACTTAATTTACTGAAAATTTTAGTAGAGACTTCACAGGGGATAGAAATCATACCAATATCTGGACAGGAAAATGTGCAAAATGAATAATGCTGAACAGGGGTGAAAGAAGAATTTCTGGAGTAAAAGTAGTGACTGAAGAAGCAGATCATACTGCTAGTCTGAAGGAGAGTGAACAAGGAAGGAATTCAGAAAATTGGAAGAGGGCCTAGCCACAAAAGCCGGTTCTCAGAGCTTTGAGAAGGTGACATGGTTGCTATGGAAGCATGTAATCTCGTGGTGGAAAAGAAACTCACCAGCAATTTCCCAAAGAAGACATACACTGGCCAACAGCTATATGAAGAACGCTCAGTATCACTAATTATCAGGGAAGTGCAAATTAAAATCACAATGAGATGACACATTGTGTCTGTTAGAATGGTTATTATCAAAAAAGATTAAAATAACCTGAAGCTATATCAAGGAAAGTTATGCCAGAGGAAATGGATCAAGGGCAGTGACCACAAACACACATGATTCATCCAGCTGCTGAGCCCAAACCACACATCCTGGAAGAAGTCAGGGAATTCCTTTTCTCTCTGCACCCTCCTGGCCAAATTTGAATTTTGAACAATAAAACAAGTATGTTCAACTAAGAAAAGGGAACAGCCCTTTATATTTGTGAGGTACTCACCTTCTACCCTAATAAAGCCACATGCATCAATGTCATTTTACCCATTGCTATTTAAATTAATTTTTATTGCATTTTTAAATAGCTACTTCATATTTTGAAAGACTTGGTGACACAGAGTGAGGAAAAGACATTGCAGATAGATCTTTCATCGGCTGATCTGCTCCTCAAATGTCTGTAACAGCCTGGGCTGGGCCAGGCTGGGGCTAAGAGAGATAAACACCATCTGGGTGTCTCCCATATGGGTGACAGGGACTCTAGTGCTTGGCCTATACTCCAAAGCCTTCCCAGGTATATTTACAGGGAGTTGGGTTGGAAGCAGAACAGCAGAAACAAACTGGTGCTCAGATGTGAGACACCTGTGTTAGACTCGGTGTCTTAGCCTGCTATACTCCCCTGTTGGCTTCATTTCTATTAAATTTCATTGAAATTGTGTTAATATTCCATTAACAAAAATTAAGTTTGATGTTAATGTCACACAATTTATATAAAATATTGAGGAAAAGAATAAAAGTGCTAGGTTTCCAAGTACAGATAAAACTACATAAGCCAAAAGACAACATGAAATACGTAAAATTAGCACTACACTTTTGTAATTAGCCATGTTATTGTGACATCTATAACTTGCATCTTCCACTATCGATTCAATGCTTACCCTAGTAAATTTCAGATTATTGATGTTCTTCAGGTACTTTTGTAGACTGTTACTTCCTATTTACCTTTATATTGAACATAGAAGTTGTATGGGATGCTCCCAATAATCATCTGGGTTTGGACAGAATCACACCGGTTCTATGGAATAGCAGCAGATTGTCTTCCCCTAGGTTATCAGGATGTATTATTCTACCTTGGAAAGTAGCCCTTTTTATGGGCCTGTTGCTTCACTGATAGAGCTCCGAGTATCCGGGCAGCAATCTCACCTACATAGACAACGAAACCGTTGCTTGTGTCCTGGTGGAAACATAAACTCCTTTGGAACCAAGACTTGTAAACTATCACAGATCCAAAGTATTTATTTGGAAACCAACATTCTTTCTGGGGTGATATGGTATATATTAAGGAGAAGAAACATTGTCTCTTTACCCCATAATTCCTGGACCCATATGGATTGCCATTAAGCTAGACTACATGGCATGGTAGTCTCTGATACAAAGTATACACTGCTTTTTTTAAAAGAAAGAATCCAATGAACTGAGATGGTTATCTCCTGTCTTTGAAAGCAAGTATTTGGTAAGTCTTTTTACATTTCTATTAGGATGGACTTTTGGGGTGGTGAGATTTGAGGCCAGGACCAGTTACTTCAAGGGAATGAGTGCACTGCTACACTTCCTTTGCTGTGAAATGAATTAGTTGCTGTGTTACACAACCAATGTTACACAGGATGGCATAATGCTTATATAACCATAACTAAGGGAAAGTTCTATTTACTGTCTCTATTGAACCTCTGTCTCCACCATCAACTATAAGCCTATTGAAATATACACTGGAAGGGCTGGGGGAAAAGATTGCCAGAAATCCACAAAGCATGCTGTATTTTCCATTCAATATTTAAAATTTTCTTGGCAATGGATTCTTCAGTGAACATTGAAACAGAGCACAGCATCTCCCATCTTTTCCAGGTCCTAGGAGTTCCCCTCTTTTCCAGGATTGCTTTCCACCATCCTTCTGCACCTGTCCCATCTGATTCTGTGAACATGCCACCATTAGAGCTCAGCCTTATGCCCACAGGAAGGATTTCCCTTCACTGATGTCCTTCAAAGCCATCTTGCGGAATATCTGTAAACCAGAGTTGGGTTTTTACACTGGAGTTAACTGGAAATAAGAAACTCTCCAGGAGGCCAAAGGCACTGTGATTCATCTGTAGCCAGCAGCTCTATATACCATCCCATTTTGCCACAGGGACTTGCTTCGTGTATGTATGTAAACAGAATAATGCTTGATTTTCCTTGTTTTTGAGGCATATAAAAGTCATATTACATTACACAGGTTTTTCTGGGGCATTATGATTATAACATAATACATGCTGGTGCTTGTTGTTATTGGTAAAACATTTTCACTTGAATATGCTATTCTATCAGGTGCATAAAAGGCAACTTATCTGTCCAGTTACTGCTCATGAACACTTTGATTGTTTCTGCTTATCCAAATTGTTTATGTACTCTGAAATTTGTTATATATTTATAGTGTGGGTCCTAAAGAGTATTTGGCACATTGATGCATTTACATGTTTTATACAAATATATATATATAAACAAACATGAGTATGCATAATGTATTCCATAATTTATAAATAACAGGGATATAGCCTATGCTAAATTAGTAAATAACTTTATTTTATATTATTATGTTTATTACAAAGCCAACATGTTCCTCTTCCTGCTGCTGTATTATATGTATATATAAAAACTTAAAATGCAGAGGTTCCTATATCCCTTTGTTTATTTTTACCAATAGAGCCCTTAATACATTAAGAGTAGTTATTATAAGTTCTTTCTTTGATATTTTCAAAATCTGTGTCACATATGAGTTGGGTTGTGAAGGTTACTTTGTCTCTGCAGACTGTTTTTTCCCCTTGCCTTTTTAGCATATCTTGTAATTTTTCATGGAAAGTAGGACATGATGTATCAGGCACTTGGGATTTATGTAATAGGCCTTTGGTGAGAGTGGTTTTTTTGTTAATCTGACTAGCAGTTGGGCTGTGTTTAATGTTTGCTGTAGCTATAAATGCCATAGGCTTCAAATTCTCTTTGTTTCCTTATCATCTGCACCTTGCCGCTCTTAGATATTATTTCTGCATTCCTGTTGATAGTGAGGCATAGGAAGGAAGGACATTTTATAATCTGATGACTGAACGCCAATCATTCAGTGAGCTGTAACTTTCACAAGTGTTTGTTAGTTTCTTTTATTTTTAAATTTGACAAGCAAGTTAATTGGGACTACAGTTGGAGAACTGCCCTTACCTGAGGTTATACACGGTTCAGGTATAATCTTTTCCCTGGACAGTAAAATTTTGTTAGGAAAAACACTCTTGCCATGTTCAGATTGGCTATTTAGTAGAGAAAGAAAGAATACTTCTTGTCTTTTCACTGCCACAACTGTTGGGGTTCCTGGAAATACAATTTGGGGTCTCCCCAAAATTGCCTTCTCAGGAGTTTCTCTCTTCCCACAATTCCAGACTCAGTTTCTATAAATTCATGAAAATTTATATTTAAGTGTTTATACCAGTTTATTCATCCAGTGGTTTCTGTTCCAACTAAGTGGATCTTGACTGATGTTCTAGAATTGCTTGCCTCTCCATGTTTCTGGACAGTGTGACTGATTTTCATTGATGGGTCTGAGAAAATTTGCTGAGTTTTAGCTAGTGAAGAATTTTTCTTATTATAAGAATGGGATTAAATAGCTTTTAAATTCTTGATATTTGGTTTTTGCTAATTTATATTCTCTCTCATATGAGAACATGTCAATGCTCTGTCAGTAGGTGCAATGGAGAATGTCTTATTCCGTTGAACATTGTACAAGGACATGAAATGACTTTATAGAAAAAACTGACTCTTTATTTTGGCAGCTGGTTGACCCAGCAAAACATTGATATCTCTGATATTTAACGCCATGCCATACTGCAGAAAGACTCTATGCTGTCTGTTAAATTGAACATGAGGTCCAAATCCTTTGATGTTATGTGACCAGACAGAGAGACAGCTCCCATTTGCTAGCCCTCTTATCAAATGCTCATAGTAATTGGGGATGGGTTTTTATTTCATTTTCACTACTAGTACTGCAGAGTTCCTTTCAACTAAGTTCCATATGTTATGTGACTCATTGTCATAGCAACAGAAATGGACACATGTCTAAGAACACCAAATTGTTAAGAAAGATTATGCCTAACTTGAACAGTTACAAAACAAGTTCCAAACAGAAACCAAGATTAGAAGATACAACGTTTGGTGCAGACACTTAGCCTGGCACTTAAGACGCCCATGTCCCATAGCTGAGTATTAGGTTTTGATTTCTGTCTCTACCACTTAGCCCCAGCTTCTTTATCAATGTAGACCCTGGGAAGCAACAGTGGGAGACTTGGATTGTATTCCTAATTCCTGGATCTATCCCCCACTGAACCCTGATCAGTAAGCTAATCTCTCTCTCTCTGAAAAATTTTTATAAGTGTTTATGTTTTTGTATATGCTTTTGCTCATCATTCAAAATCTTTTATCTTATCATTTGCTTAGCTATTTATAATTTGTCTAAGAAGATATATTTTAATTAGATCTTTCAAGATGTGTTTAAATCTGTATTACAGATATTGCTTCCATGTATTTTCTCTGGCTCTAATAAGTTTTCCAGAAAATTGTACATCTTCCTCTCTTATTTATCATTAAGGGATGCTTCCAGCATTAATTTTCTCGTAGACCCAGTTCTAGCTGGATAACCTCACCTTCAGTGGTTTCAAATGCCATAAAGCTAATTTCCCTGTGGTGCTAGCTTCTACCAGAGGGACCTGGGTCCATGGTCTTAGTACAGTGTGACCTATTTCTGTCACTTCTGCCATATTCTAGAAGTGGATTCTTGCTGGTTTTAATGTGTGGTTAGTTTCTCAGCTGTGATCACTAGCATAACCAACGATGTGTGTTACCTCTTCTGTGTGTGAATGATATGAGTTCTGGTTTTGTTTTTTTAATGAAGAGCATAAATATTTAGATACACACCTCACATTCTGTGTTACAATAGCTTCTGCACTAGTTTGTCTTTACATCTAAGGTCCCCAACTCCATGAGGACGGGAGTGCTGCATTGTATTCCTCTCTCCCTCTCTCACTTGCTCGATTTCTCATGCTTAGTAAATTTTTGTTTGTTTGTTTTAAACACTTTACAAAATTATACAGCCTACATCAAAGTTTTCATTTCCTTCAAAGTGTAGCAGCAGTGAATTTGGGAAGCTAGAGTGTTTTGTTCCCCACTGCCACCCCCTGAACTCCTTGTTAAGTGTATGGTTCAGCAATACTACAATGTTCTCTTTTAATTGAATCCACACTTTTTAGTCCTGCATCCCCTAAACTTTGCTACCAATGCTTCCTCTGGGCATTCCCTCTTCCTTTACATGCTGATGAAGTTTTATTCATTTAGTCATATATAATGTCACATTTCCTCTAAAATTTCTTATAAAAAAAAGTTTGCTCCCTTTTATATGTGGAGATATTATTTCAAAATTATAGACGTTTTTAAAACATGTAATTAGTTGTCTTATGTCAGACTCACTAATTATCCACAGAGGACATATGCTTTTTATTTATTCATGAACAAATAATTTCAAAATCTCTTTATTCATGTAAGTTGGCTTTGCTATTGTCATGTTCTCTCACTAGATGTTAATTCTCTTGAAAGTATGGATCATCTATTGTCTTTCCTTAGATTCTTTCACAATGGCTAGAAATATTTGTTGTAATTTCTATTTGACAAATCTTTATAAAAATATTTGATTACTTTTTAGGTAAATGCAATAAGCCAAATACTGGTCATAAAATGGTGAATGGTTAATGATATATAGTTCAAGAGCCTAATTATGCATCTGATAAGGAAATGTTTTATAATATAATGATAGTACACTTGATCTTAGCCAAAAGGAGGAGATATATAGGTTGGCACATGCTCACTCGGACTTACCTCCAATGGTGGAACTAGAAATGTACCAGGGGATTTCAACTCAATCTTACCAAGGAGGCAGGTACCAATGCCAGCGCACTTGGCAAAGTGATAAGTATAAATACTCAACTGATCAAAAAGATAGGGTATGTGTCGATGAGATTTCGCAAATAAGACCAGTATAAGCAAATAATGAAGGATAGAATTAAAAGGGAGAGAATGATCCAGCAGGGGAAACAGGACACACAGCAGACTCATAGAATGGCAGCACTCCTGCCTCAGAATCAACCCTTGGGACATTCGGATCTGACTAAAAGGTCCATGAGAGTCTCACAGGCATGGAAAGCCATGACACGGTGGCAAAAAAAAAAAAAAAAATCTAAATGAAAGATCCTGGTGAACAAGACCCCAGCAGAAGGAACAGGCCATCAAGGAGAGAGGCGCCTTTCTCTGAAGGGAGGAAGGAACCTCCACTGTGATAAGGCCTTGACTAAACAAGTTAGGAATCGGTGAACTCAAGGGGCTTCCATAGCCTAGACAGCTCATAGCAAAAGTCTCGGGTGATTGCTGATGTCATAAATAAGAGTGCCAATTGTTAAATCAACAACGGGAGTCACTGGGTACATGGTCCCCATGTAGGAACTCTGTCCTTAATGTGTTTTACTATGAAACTTAAAAGCAACACTACTAGTCAAACAATACCCTATACCTTGTGCGGTTATGTGAGTGTAGCCTGTTGAAATCCTTGCTTAGTATATACTAAGTTGATCTTCAGTATATGAAGGTAATTGAAAATGAAACTCGATGAAGGGCGGGATGGGAGAGGGAGTGGGATAGGGGAGGGCCACGGGAGGGAGGGAGGTTGGGGGGGGAGCCACAACAATACAAAAGTTGCACTTTGTAAATTCACATTTATTAAAAAAATAACTATATAACAAACAAACAAACAAAGAAACAGAAAAAAAAACTTAATACTTTACCCTTTTAGTATTTTTTATGTTCTACTTAAAACTATTGGTTGAACTCTGTAATTAATACACAATTACTCTTAGGTGTTTAATTAATGCTATAACTAGTACTCAAATAGTGTTTTATACTTTGTGTATCTGTGTGGGTGCAAACTGTTGAAATCTTTACTTAATATATGCTAAATTGATCTTCTGTATATAAAGATAATTGAAAATTAATCTTGATGTGAATGGAAGGGGAGAGGGACGGGAGAGGGGAGTGTTGTGGGTGGGAGGGAAGTTACGGTGTGGGGGGAGCTATTGTAATCCATAAGCTGTACTTTGGAGATTAATTTCATTAAATAAAATAAAATATAAATATAAAAAATAATATGATAGAACATGCTAATAAATGAAATAAGTGCATTCTGTAAAAGTTATTGACAATCTTAAGAAGAAGTTTGGATATGAGGGAATCTCAACTATGTAGTATTTTTATGTAGAATGTTGTAGAATATTGATGTAAAAGAAACAATACTTGGAGTAATAATAGTAAAGAAGACAAGATGTATTTCAGTCTACTAACACAATTAAGAATCCAGTATACATCAACTATATGTATGCAGTTACTGCTATATTCAAAGGAAGAAGTAATGAGAACCTAAATTATATTGCTCCCTGTCTGTTTATGTCCCTCTGCCTATCAAACAAAATAAAAAAAAAAAAAACAGATTAAAAATTCTACAACCTTTAAAAAAACAGAATCTAAATCAGAATGTGGCCCTTAAATAAATCTTATGCTTTGAAATAAACTTTGCTTCATAAACAAATTTATATACATATATATGCAGCATGTTTAAATACAATCCATGCTTATCAGAAAAGGACAATTTCATTTCTTTCCTTCAGTACATTTTTCTTTGCTAAAATTATCATTTTTTCAGTATTTATGCTACAGCTCTCATTATTCCATGAATTTTGTCAGTAATGTTTATTCATATATTAAGAGATAAATTTCAGCTGTGCTGGCCATTTTAAAAGCACCAATCCACTCCAGGGCATGTTTTTTACTTTGCAATTGCTCCTCTTGGAGATTCAGAATGTACTCATGCACTCTGACTTCAACTGTAGTGATAGTGGGCCAATTCTATTACAGTATGCACCCGAAAGGACATTGCATTGCAGTCAGGTTTTGCCATTGTTTAGCATATAGCACAGGCTAGTGCATGAAAATAAGGTGCTTAACCATGGAAGCTGAAACTTTTGAGCTCTATGTGGTATGCATTTGACCCCACAGCTATGCATTAAGTCACAGGAACTTTATCCAATTCATGTTTCTGCCATCATAGCCTAATTATTCAATCATTCTACAATCAGGTAATTTTTTTTTTACTTTACTGTGATTAAAAATTAATCCCTTTCAAAATGAGTGTATGTTGTGAAAGAAACATGAATTTCTTTTCATCAGAAGCAGCTATGGCTAAATTATTTATCTGAATTTGAAGCTTTTAATGCAATTTCTTAAAAAAAAAATTTGTAGCATAAGGCAAAATATCTTGGGCCATGGAGAAAGAAATAGTGGCTTGGCTTTCAGAGAAATGCGTATGTACAGACATACTTAATAGGATTCCAAGGAACTTCAATAAATAAAGCATATTGATATTCTATTCTAATGTTGTTCAGTTTGACATTTTTATCTAGTCTTTTCACTGGAGTGATACAGCTTGGGTCAAAGTGAATGTCTCCCACATTTAAAATTAATCTGCATTTCCCTCTCTTTCTTTTCCTTCTTTCCTCCTTTCCTCCCTCTATCCCTCTCTCTCCCTCCCTCCCTCCTTCCTTCCTTCCTCCATTCCTTCTTTCTTTTTTTCCCTCCCTCTCTCCCTCCCTCCATCTCTCCCTGTCTTTCTCCCTTCCTCCCTCCCTTCATTCTTTTCTTCTCTCCTTCCTTCTTTCCTTCCTTCTTTCCTTCCTTCCTTCCTTCCTTCCTTCCTTCCTTCCTTCCTTCCTTCCTTCCTTCCTGTATTCCTTTCTTTCTCTCTTTCATTTATTAAAAATGAATGTATTGGGGCCTGGGCTTAGCATAGCAGGTAAAGCCACCACTTGCAGTGCCAGCATCCCATATGGGTGATAAGTTCCAGCCCTGGTTGCTTCATTTCTTATCCAGCTCTCTGTTAACATGCCTGGGAAAGCAATGGAAGATGGCCTAAGTTCTAGGGCACTTGCACCCCTGTGGGAGACCCGGAAGAAGCTCCTGACTCCTGGCTTTGGATCAGCCCATCTCTGGCTGTAGTAGCCATTTGGGGAGTGAACTAGCAGATGGAAGACCTCTATCTCTCTCTCTTTCTGCCTCTCTATAACTTTGCCTTTCAAACAAATAAATAAATCTAAAAAAAAGAATGTCATTATCTGTATTGTTTGCATTTTTTAAGAAATTAATCTATCAAAAATCAATAATATAAATTCAAATAAAATAAAATGTTCTCATTGGTAATGCTTCAGTCCAGGGGATGATAGACACAAAACAAATAAATGTAACTATAGAAAAAAAAAAAGGAGGATGTGATGAAGCTTGCCATCAGCATAGATGCTAGTAATTCTACGCATTTCAGTTTCCAGCACTGTATTACTTTATTGTATAAGTGTATTAAGAATACCTGATCAGTGAACCTGGAGAAATGATTTTTGTGGAACTATTAAAAATAGTTTTCTTTCTAATTAAAAAAAAATAGAGATCATGATCTTCTTTTCCCAGTTGTCACAGAATCTATGCATGATGCAAGTAACTAGGACAGCCATTGTATATCCCTAGGGAACACATAAACTGAGGAAGGCAAAAACAGAATTGGATTTTAAGACAGAAAGAGCCAGGTTATTTATTACAATCACCAAGTGCCTGAACTAAACTGCATACACCTGCCCCAGGGTTCTTGCTTTATGATGAAATGAATGTTAGCACTGTTTTCAACAAACTTTCATTGATTATTTGTTATTGCAGCCAAAAGCATCTGAGCTGACACATTTCCATGTCCTGATGATGTTCCATGAAAGCCTCTGTCCATTTAATAATGAATTGTTTATGAAGGTCACCTTAATATAAATATATATAAATGGAAATTATAATTTTTCTTTGTCACAATACCATAGATTTGAGATGCTGTGTAATACAGTGAATATGTTTCTGTGCTATTTACACACCAAATGATCCCTTTGCTACTCCATGAAAATTGTGTGCTTTCATGTTACAGTTTTTAACTTGAAATTTAATTTTCACTAACAGGCCTGAGGTAGATAATGAACAAAATTCAGTCATTATTTCATTCAGATTCTATAGTTCATTGATTATTGCAGAAAATTCTATTTTATTGACTCTATTAAATGAAAATGATTCCTGCTCTTAAGGGATGAGGCACATGGAATTCTGACCCCTTATTTTTTTAAAGATTATTCTCTTATTCATAGTGATACATTTCAAGAAGTCTTCCTTCTCAAGGGTCTGAGAGCTAGTTAATATGTTTCCAAATATTTTAAAATATTTTGCCTTTTTAATTAATATGATTGACAACTTATGGGTCAGACTTATATGAATTTTATTATTATCATCACCGTTTTATTTTTTATTTTTTTTACAGGCAGAGTGGACAGTGAGAGAGAGAGAGACAGAGGTCTTCCTTTGCCATTGGTTCACCCTCCAATGGCCGCCGCAGCCAGAGCACTGCGGCCGGCGCACCACGCTGATCCGAAGTCAAGAACCAGGTGCTTCTCCTGGTCTCCCATGCTTGTGCAGGGCCCAAGCACTTGGGCCATCCTCCACTGTACTCCCTGGCCACAGCAGAGAGCTGGCCTGGGAGGGGCAACCGGGACAGAATCCGGTGCCCCGACCGGGACTAGAACCCAGTGTGCCGGCGCCGCAAGGCGGAGGATTAGCCTATTGAGCCGCAGCGCCAGCCTTATCATCACCGTTTGAAAGAAAATGATATACACAGGCACAGAATAGAATAATCTGTCATCTGTTGGTTCACTTCCCCAAATGCCTACAACAGCTGGATCTGGGACAGGCTATGTCAGGCTGGGGCCAGGACGAGTGAGCCTGGAACTCAACCTTTGTATCCCACATGGTGGTGGTTGGGTGGCAAAGATCCAAGTCCTTAAGCCATTAGCAGGAAGCCAAAATATGAAGCAAGATTTTTTAGCAGGCACTCTGATATGGAATATGGGTGATATATGGAAGGGCATATTCAAGCTATACCTTGGATAGGCTTTTAGATGCCTGAGTTCTCATTTGTAAAGTTAAGTAAAGCAGTCACTTGTTCAGAATGTGTGCCATCCTAGACACTTGGTATATAAAATGTGGAAGACATTGACCCTTCTGTCTAATAATTAACCAAATTGAGTATAAATGGTATAGGCAGTCAAGGAACCAAAATGTGAGGAATTGAAATACAGTGTGATAAGTCAAGTTTAGAAAACATAACAGAGGGATTGGCGCTATGGCATAGCTGGTAAAGCCACTGCCTGCAGTGCTGGCATCCCATATGGGCAACAGTTCCAGTCCTGGCTGCTCCACTTCCAATCCATCTCTCTGCTATGGCCTGGGAAAGCAGTGGAAGATGGTCCAAGTCCTTGGGAGCCTATACTTGCGTGGGAGACCCAGAGGAAGCCCTTGGCTTCTGGCTTCTAATTGGCCCAGCTCCAGACCATTTGGGGAGTGAACCAGTGGATGGAAGACATCTTTCTCTCTCTCTTTCTCTCTCTCTCTCTCTGCCTGTCACTTTGCCTTTCAAATAATTAAATAAATCTTTAAAAAAATAAAGCATAAGAGAGAAATAAATCCCCCTCTCTTAAGTAATTGGAGGACTAAAAGTCATCCATATTTGTGATGATTCATAAGAACAAAAAAGATTTCACTGGGCACAACATTTACAATTGGAAAAATGGTATAAGTAGATGTATAGATAATTGATTTGTCAAAGCATTTTAGTAAAATATTCAATTTTGTTATGAAAGAGTATAGGTACTTTAGAAAGTACTGGAAAAATAAATTGAGAACATATTCTGAAGGAGTTTGCCTGCCCTTTACAAATGAGGTTAGTCTTTATTCTGAAAGTGATGGAGACCAGGTAGAAAGATGACATTTTTAGAATTTGGAGAGGATGGGTAATGATTTTATCTATGTTTTAGTAAGAAATTTTAAGTGACATATTTCAAGTAGGAGATAATAAATTTGACTGTGAAACAATTGCTACATTGGATCAGACAAGAAATAATCAGATTCAAAGCAAAGATTGTAGTAGTACTATTTTAAGGCCAATTATAGATCACTTGAAGGACTAGAATCCAGCCAGATATTTGATCTAGCAGTTAAGATGTCTACATGCCACAATGGATAGCCAAGGTTTGATACCTCCAGCTCCTTCTCAAGCGTCCAGTGAATTCAGGCCCTGGAGAGCAGCAGGTGATGGTTCAAGTAAGTGTCATACTGCCACTGATGTGGGAGACCTAGATTGCCCTCCCAGCTCCTGAAATCAACCAGTCCTGGTTCCAGCCATTGTTGAGTCTTTGCAGAGTGAACCAGCAAATGAGAGTGCTTTCTTTTCCTCTCTCTCTCTGTCTCCTTATGCCTCTCAAACAATAGATCATTATCTCTTGGACTACAATAGGCAGAATCATTAGGATAATTAGAACTTATTTCTCTGTCATCTGACAGAGATAGGCTTGGTGGTTCTGTTCCATGAAGTCCTTCAGGGACCCAGAGTTCTGTCATCCTTGTTTCCACTATTCTCTGTAGTGTAGTCATCCTCATTTACATGTTAGAAGCTGAGTTGTTTATGCATATGCATTCTAGACTATAAATGAGGAAAAATGCTCAAGGAAAACAAAACTTTATGTAAGCGAGGTGGCTATCACTGTATCTATTACTGATATTGTAAATGACATCTACTCAAATTCCAATGGTGAGTAGGTGGCAGTCAGATGCAAAAATAAGGCGAGGGGTTACTATCTTCAGCTGGGTGCCCATATGTTTTATGCATAACTATTTTTCTATGGAAGCACGAGACAATGGATTTTAGGTACCATTATTTCTCTATTACGAGTCAATCATGTACTTATGCTTTGGGTTCAAGTTGTGTGGACATTGTGCTGCCATTTGTCAAGATAGAACTATATAAAATATCAATCTCCAATATTACAATTGTAGGACAGTAAGAAATCTTACTGTCAACATACTGAATTGGAAATATTTTTAGAACTTTAATGCTAACATATCCAGTGTAAATTTCTGACATGGGTATTATTTGAATGAGTAGTACAGCTTGTACAGGTAAAACAATAGGAGTAGATGGGTTTCTTGTAGACGAATGGACAGGGTGGAAAAAGAAAAAGGCTGAGTATGTAATTCAGCTTTCTGATTGAGAAGTAATATACAGAGGTTAATACCTGACTATATGAGTATGAAGAGAGAAGATGATTCCTATGGTAAAATAACAAGTGGGTCTTCCAGTTCCTGGATTTAAAAGTATTGTTGATTGCTGTTGTCGCCATTTAGGGAGGGTACCCTTCAGTGTTAGCTATTCTTTTTAGTTATATAAAGCAAATGGGAAAAGCATTCTTGAAAGAACAACAACAACAAAGGTGAGATTGTATCATTTAGAGGGTAACATGGAAAGCAAGCTGAAGCAGCAGGTGGGGATTTGAGTCAGGTGAACACTCCTACGGTTATGTGAAAAGTAAGACAGGACGGTGCTGGCGCCGTGGCTAACACCCTGGCCAGGTTAACACCCTGGCCTGTAGCGCTGGCATCCCATATGGGCACCGGTTCTAATCCTGGCTGCTCCACTTCCAATCAAGCTCTCTGCTATGGCCTGGGATAGCAGTGGAAGATGGCTCAAGTTTTTGGGCCCCTGAACCCACATGGGAGACCTGGAAGAAGCTTCTGGCTCCAGGCTTCGGATCAGCGCAGCTCCAGCCATTGTGGGCATCTGGAGAGTGAACCATCCTATGGAAGGCGCCCCCCCCCCCCAGTGTAACTCTTTCAAATAAATAAATAAATCTTAAAAAAAAAAGAAAAGAAAAGTAAGACAGGAAACTAGAGGTAGGCGAGAGGATTATATTTTTCTGAGAAACATCTGGGTAATGAAACTATATTAACTTGGGCTGGCACCACAGCTCAATAAGCTAATCCTCCACCTGTGGTGCTGGTACCCAGGGTTCCAGTCCTGGTAGGGGCACCGGATTCTGTCCTGGTTGTTCCTCTTCCAGTCCAGCTCTCTGCTGTGGCCCAGGAGTACAGTGGAGGATGGCCCAAGTCCTTGGACCCCTGCACCCACGTGGGAGACCCAGAAGAAGCTTGTGGCTCCTGGTTTCAGATTGGCACAGCTCTGGCCATTGCAGCCAATTGGGGAGTGAAACCAGCAGATGGAAGACCTCTCTCTCTAACTCTGACTTTCAAATAAATAAATAAATCTTTAAAAAAATAAATATACCACTGGTACATGCATTAAATGTTCACATTTGCTAAATGACATAGCATACCAAATTTTTAATATTTATCCTTATTTATTAATTAGGTGTAACTAACTTCTCATAGATACACGCATCTTTTCCTTGGATGTTCATAGTGTAAATGACTCTGCCTCAGGGGACATTTTCAGGAAAACAGGAATTGTGACCAACATAGTTGTCAGTTTCTTAAGAATGATCTTTCTGTCCCAGATATCATCTGTGACTTCCTCATTTTCAACATTTGCAGCATTTTTTCTCCTTCTATTGCCTTTAATCTCTGTGACACTTTTTTTTTTTTTTACTAAAAATCAGCACTTCATTTTGATCATTCTCTACTCCCTTGCTAATCCTGTTTTTGATTTTATTGAATGGGATTCATTTAAACATTTGTGTTTACTGGTTATAGTCTCTATTTTCTGAGCATCAGAAATATGTTAAAATCTGGAGAAATTTGTTATAAGAAAAGTGATGTGCTTTTGAACATGTGAACATGTCTATCTTGATCTCTATGTCTTCTAATCTCATTGATGTTGTAAAAATAATAATAATAATAATAATAATAAGGTTCTTTATCTGAGGGGAGTTAAAGGAAATGATGACAAAT
Organism: Oryctolagus cuniculus; assembly: GCF_964237555.1. Classification (NCBI taxonomy): domain Eukaryota; kingdom Metazoa; phylum Chordata; class Mammalia; order Lagomorpha; family Leporidae; genus Oryctolagus; species Oryctolagus cuniculus. The sequence goes on from NC_091433.1 coordinate 22,858,482, forward strand.
ATCTGAGGAGCCTTCCAGTATTGCTATTCCAGAGTTTATCCAATCTCAGAACATTTATCACTGTCTTATGTTCCTCAGGGTCCCAGGGAAGCCTGAAAGTGTTTAAGTGCAGGTCCTATGGCACAGTTGATTGAAATTGTTGGTGAGATGCAATTTTTGATATGCTTGTCTATATCAAAGTTCTTCTGTTTAATAATAGTAATCACTGAACTACTTCAAGGTTTGTGCTGTCGTCTGAAAATCTATGCCCCTGTACAATTCAGATGTGGAAACCTAAACCCCGTGGTGATAGGAGGTGTGGCTTTCAGCAGACGAGGTCCCCAGGGCTCTGCCATCACATGTAATGTGAACGTTCATTTCAGGTTTTGTGGGAAAAGGAAAATCCATGGACTGGTATGATTTTGTTGATTTTATCTGATGGCAAGCATTTATGTGTTTCTTTTAAATTTTGTAATGTATCAGCTAATATTTGTCTCATAAATGCGTAGCTGGAGTGAGTGTTTAACCTACAGGTTAAGATGTCTGCCTCCAATGTTGCAGCGTCTCAGTCTAGTTTCCACCTACTGCTCCTCAGTAGAGCATCCTGCAGGTGCTGCCCCTGGAGGCAGTGGTGGTGTTTCAAGCGATTGGGTTCCTGCCACCCATGTGTGAGATGTGGATTGAATTCCCTGCTCTCAGATTTGGCCTGGCTTAGCCTCAGCATGGCAGACTTCTGAGTAGTGAACCAGTAGAGGGGAGTATTCTTTCTGTAATTAGCTGGTTTTCTGTGTGTTTCTCTGTGTACATCTTCCTGTGTTTCTCAGCCTCTCAAAAAAAAAAAAAAAAAAAAAAAAACAACTAAGAAAGTGTATTTCTGTATCTTCCATGTCCTTACACATTTTAGTTCTTTCATCTGTACCAGCATAACAATTCAGCATGTAGAAGGGTAGATCAGGATCATCTGCATGCACAGAAACTTCAAATAATAAAAAACAAGTTTAGAGCTTATTGTTTCAAAACTTCTTTGAATTCTTTGAATTTTTCTTATTTATTTTGATGCAGAGAATGGGAAAGAGATGTATTTAGATTACTGAATTAGTGAGGCATAGAATATATATTTTACTAAGCCTGCTTACAGAAGCAAGAGTGAATAAGAAATAATGAATAAAGTCCAGATTAGAAAAATACTTATTACTGGCAGAAACATACACAAGGAAATAAACTCCTCTAAGTGCCAACATTCCTCGACTGCTCTGGACAAAACAGGTTTAGAAGCAAAATACATCAAAGATAATGCATTATAAATAATGCTATATTTTCTATTTAATCAATAAGCACTTAAAACTTGAACAAACACATACACACAAATTCACTTGATCATATGGTAATGATCTGATAAAATCAGCGCCTCAATGATTGCATTACGAATTTAGGAATCGTAACCTATTGGTTAACATTTACCTAGAACTGCTTGTGTAACACAACCTCTTTCACATTAAAAATCTTATTAGGGTTAAACACTTTCACTCTAAAAGAAGACAATATTTTCAGTGCTTTCACATTCATATGTTGTGAGTAATGTAAGGCACAGGTTATGGAAAAGAAACAAAATGTTTAAAAATACATAGTCTCGTACCTTTTAGGATGGCTGTAATAAAAAAATGGAAAATACATGTTTGTGAAAGTATGAAGAAATTGGAACACTCGTGTGTACCTGAAGTGAAAGTAAAATGGTGACGCTGCTATGGGAAACAGCTTGGTTGTTCTACAGACGTTAACTAGAGCATTACCACAGGACCCAGTAATATAGCAGTTCTCTGTAGATACCATTATAATTGGCACCAGGGCTCATACAGATACTTGTGCACAATTGTTAATAGAATCTTTGTTCACATTAGCCAAAAGGTGGGAATTGCAAAGTGTACATCAACAGGTGAAAGACTACAGAATGTACTATGTGCGTGCAATGGTATATTAATCACTTTAAAAAGAATCGCATTCTAATAAACACTACTACATGGATGAACCTTGAAAACATAATATGTGAATTTAATAAGTCATCTTCTATGATTATCTTCCAATTTCTCTTCCAGCTTATAGTATTTAATTCTTTGTTTTATCTTTGTTTAATGAAATATTGGATATTTTAAACATTACAGCTTAATTTCCTATAGAGCCAGGTACAATTTCATGATTTGCACCATCCAGTTTATTTTGAGTAATGTCAACTGTTTATTAATAGCTTTGAAGAATACATTTTCACCATGATTCTGTTGTCTTCATGGTTCTGGTTGTTACCAGAACAGATAAATGATTTTCTGTTTTTTGAGAGTTCTTCCATAAACGATTATGCATATGGTAAAGTGCAGTGCCTAGCGGGCTGCTGAAGAGGAGCCATACAACGGTCCGTGACTAGGACCAATTAGAATGATAAATGATGTACAGAATTAGAGCAGAAAACACTATTGGCAGAGAAAAGCAATAAGACAGAGGGAATTTCCAACTGAGACACTCACTGGAATGTCTGTAGCAGGAAGGAAAAAGCTATCAGAAGTGGTCAAGGATTGTCAATATAAGTTTAGTAGCAGTAGTGGTGACATGAAACTGGATCAAATGATGACATAACTCTATTTAGACCAGGCAAGTCGCAACTCTCTGTATAGCCTATTAAGTTCACTGTGCTGAAGGTGGAGTCACTTCCGTGACTACAGAAACAATATGGTCATGCATAATAAAAGTCACAAATTCAGACCTTTGAACTACTATGCTGAGGAATTTATTTGGAGGAAATTACTTGAAACAAAGGAAGCCATATCTTTATTTAAAATTATGTTCACATCAGCATATTAACAAGAACGAAAAAGAAAGATGGGATATACTAGTGAATTTTTGGAACTTCAACAAAATGGAGATATTATTTAGAAATTAAAAGTGTAATTCTGGAAAACATATGGACATGTAAGAACTATTTGACATGATATTAAGTGAATAAAAGTGAACTAAATGACATTTTGAGGTATTCCTTGTCATGTGACACATATGTTGCTATGTTGTTAAGAACCTGATATTATATGATACAAAATTAAAAACCTATGGTATGTAATGATGTATCTTTACAAATATGTTTCTTGTCACCCTATGAACCCACATGTGTGCACGTGTTTTATATATATATGTGTGTGTGTGTGTGTATAGATTAACATACAAAATAAAGTATAAGACATAAAATAATTTCAATGATTATATTTTAAATCATTAAGATTTTTATGGTAAAGTTCACATTCAAAAGTATAACAGATAACTTCTATGATTTAAACTTAGGATTTGTTAACTACTGGCCAAATTAATGACAATTAAATGATGTTCCTTAGAAACATGCAAATCATTCTTGGCAAGCATTTCTGAGACTGAACAAACGGAGCAGGTGATGTTAAGGCATTGAATAAAACAAATAGATTCAACTTCTAGACTCAGGGAAACAGAGTCTCTTGTTCAGTAGCCAGGAATATTTAATGTGTTGTAGAAAATTCTCCTTAAAAAGTGTTTTTGAGAGCAAAAGCATCTCCAGCTTTCAGTGATCTGTTTTCCGGGGTTCTGAAAGAAAAGAGAAAGTATGCACCTAAAATGCAAGCTTCACCAGAAAAATGTCACTTTTAATTGGATAGGAATTATGCAGTCAGGTGTGACAAGGAAGAAGGGTTATCATGAGTTAATAATTTGACAAAAACGCAGCCTCATGCTCCTAATCCCTCCAGAGTGTTATCTCGCGATTACCAAACACCCTGCTTAGATATGCCTTATTAGTTTCTCTTTTGGACATCTTCATTCTTAGGAAAACCATACTTCTGTGTGTTAGAATATGATGATGTTAGCAGTTTAAAATATGAGCAGCTGCTTCAGCTGAACCAGTAGTTCTCAAAAATTAATCTACTCTTTACATTAATCTGAGGACCAATCAAAATGTTTCTCTAATCCAAGGAGTTTTATAATGCTGTTTAAAGCACTCAGTTCCAGGTGCCTTGTGCTGCTTAAAGGAAAAGTAACGAGAAATTTTAATCTGAAGATTAGTAAGTATTTTTGGTTGGTACTGGCTGATATCACCTAGCAACTATAGAACATACTGAGTAAATCTAACAAATAACAACTCATCCGTCCTGTCATTGCAGATCAAATAATTAGGAGAGAGTGTGCTTGCTGATGGCAGTAAGAGAGATAATGACAAGACATAAGAATTTAAGAAGACAAACCATGGTTTGAGATAACAGTTTGTGGCGACTGTGATTATTAGAATGATGATTACCTGACAGCATTTGTGAAAGCATAAACTCAGAAGATGGCTTGGAGGTTAGAGACTATGACACGCACGCATGCTTCTGGAAACTGAAGAAATACTGTCTGGGACAGAAACAAATTAACCCAGTTAAAAATCTACTATCAAGGCATTGCTAATGAGCAGATTTGCAGTGGATGGAGCAGAGCTTAAAATGTCCCCAGGACTGACTGGGTCTGAGTACACTGCCTACTTATCTTATTTTCATAACATCTTACCAGATGGCAGTTTTAGAAGCTCAGATTTCTGAAGCTAGTATTAAGATTTCCTTTGTCAGGTGAGGAGAGACAAAGATAGGGGCCAATAAAGAAAGTTTTAACATTGGAGACTCAGAATCAGTCTCCCAGCATTAGTCTACACTGTGAACAGCAAAAGAAGAAAGAAAAATATTTCACCTTTGAAAATAAAAATTGGGTCTTCTCTGCACCCAGCCATGAAAGTGTTACTGGAAACAGATCTACCCTCCCAATTGTAAGCTATTTAGAACTGGAGCATTCAGGAGCATGTTGTTCAATCTCCATGTGTTTGCGTAACTCTAGGGATTCCTGAGTTGCTAATTTCCAACTTCATTCCTTTATGGTCTGAAAAGCTGCATGGTATGATTCTAATTCTTTTGAATTTGCTGAGACTTGCTTTATGGCCTAGAATGTGGTCAATCCTAGAGAAGGTTCCATGTACTGCTGAGAAGAATGTAAATGCTTTATGTGTAGGATGAAAAGTTCTGTAGATATCTGTTTGATCCATTCGGGCTATAGTGTCATTTAAATCTACTGTCTCCTTGTTGATCTTCTGTCCTGTTGATCTGTCTATTTCTGAGAGTGGAGTATTGAAGTCCCCCAGTACTATTGTATTGGGGTCTATGTCTCCCTTTAAGTCCCTTAACAAATCTTTTAAATAAACTGGTGCCATGTAATTAGGTGCACATACATTGATAATCGTTATATCTTCCTGTTGAATTGATCCCTTAATCATTATATAGTGCCCCTCTTTGTCTCTCCTAACAGTTTTTGTGGTAAAGTTTATGTTGTCCGATATTAAGATGGCTACGCCCACTCTTTTTTCATTTCTGTTGGCATGGTACATCTTTTTCCAGCCTTTCACTTTCAGTCTGTATGCATCTTTGTTGGAAAGATGTGTTTCTTGTAAGCAGCAAATAGATGGGTTTTGTTTCTTAACCCAATCAGCCAATCGGTGTCTTTTAACTGGACAGTTCAGGCCATTAACGTTCAATGTGACTATTGATAGGTAGTAACTTTGCCCTGCCATTTGCCAAACATATTTTCTAATATATGTTTTGAACTTCCTGTGATCTTTTGCTGTGAGCTTTCCTTCCTTTACCTTCTTTCATATTGATGACCGTGTTTCTGTGTTTCTGTGTGTAACACATCTTTAAGCATCTTTTGCAGGGCTGGACGAGTGGCCTCAAAGTCTTTCAATTTTTGTTTGCTGTGAAAGGTCTTTATTTCACCTTCATTCACACATGAGAGCTTTGCAGGATATAATATTCTGGGCTGGCAGTTGTTCTCTCTTAGTACATGGGCTATGTCTCGCCATTCCCTCCTAGCTTGTAGGGATTCTGATGAGAAGTCAGCTGTGAGTCTGATTGGAGATCCTCTGAGAGTAATCTGACGTTTCTCTCTTGCACATTTTAGAATCTTTTCTTTATGTTTCACTGTGGTGAATTTAATTACAACATGTCTTGGTGAGGATCTCCTTTGGTCATGTTTATTAGGGGTTCTATGAGCTTCCTGTACTAGGATGTCTCTGTCCTTCTCCAAACCTGGGAAATTTTCTGCTAGTATCTCACTAAAAAGGCCTTCTAATCCTTTCTCCCTCTCCATGCCTTCAGGAACTCCTAGAACCTAAATGTTGGGTTTTTTAATAGTATCCTGAAGATTCCCGACAATATTTTTTAGATTTCTAATTTCCTCTTCTTTTCTTTGGTTTGACTGTATATTTTCCTGTTCTCTGTATTCTAAATCTGATATTCTCTCTTCTGTTTCACTGACTCTGATTTTAAGGCTCTCTAATGTGTTTGTCATTTGATCTATTGAATTCTTCATTTCATTATGATTTCTCATCACTACCACAGTTTCATGTTCTACTAGTTGTTTCATTTCATTTTGATTCCTCCTTAATATTTCATTTTCATGAGAGAGATTTTCTATCTTGCCCATTAAGAATTTCTGTAGTTCAAGAATTTGTTTTTGAGAACTTCTTAATGTTCTTATCAATTTTTGAGATCTACTTCTTGCATTTCTTCTATCTCATCATCTTCATAATCTTGAATTGGGGTGTCTATTTCATTTGGGGTGTCATAGTGTCCTCCTTGTTCTTGTTACCTTGGTTTTTGCATTTATTTTGCACATTAATATTATTGCAGCTCAATTCACAATAGCTAAGACCTGGAACCAACCCAAATGCCCATCAACAGTAGACTGGATAAAGAAATTATGGGACATGTACTCTATCGAATACTATACAGCAGTCAAAAACAATGAAACCCGGTCAATTGCAACAAGATGCAGGAATCTGGAAAACATCATGCTGAGTGAATTAAGCCAGCCCAAAAGGGACAAATATCATATGTTCTCCCTGATCGGTGACAACTAACTGAGCACCAAAGGGGAAACTTGTTGAAGTGAAATGGACACTATGAGAAACAGTGACTTGATCAGCTTTTGTGCTGACTGTTGATGTACAATGTAATACTTTATCCATTTTAGTATTTTTTTGTTCTAGTACTATTGGTTGAACTCTGTAAGTAACACACAATTATTCTTAGGTGTTTATATTTTAACAGAAAAGTGATCCCTGTTAGGAATTTGGAAAACATTATGCTGAGTGAAATAAGCCAGTCCCAAAGGGATGAATACCACATGTTCTCCCTGATCGGTGACAACTAAATGAGCACAAAAAAGGAATCCTGTTAAAGTGAAATGAACACTATGAGAAACAGTGACTTGATCAGTCCTTGCCCTGACTGTTGATGAACAACTTAATATGTTATCCCTCTTAGTATTTTTGTTTGTTTGTTCTACTTAATAGTTTTGATTGAATACTGTAATCAACACCCAGTTATTCTTAGGTGTTGAAACTTAACTGAAAAGAGATTGTTGTTAAATATAAGAGTAGGAATAAGAGAGGGAAGAGATGTGCAATCTGGGACATGCTCAAACTGACTTGTCCCAAACGGTAGAGTTAGAAACATACCAGGGGAATTCCAATTCAATCCCATCAAGATGGCATATACCAATGCCATCTCACTAGTCCCAGTGATCAATTTCTGTTCACAATTGATCATAATGATAGGACTAAGAGCCAAAGGGATCACATAAACAAGACTAGTATCTGCAAATACTAGCTGACAAGAAAAAAAAGGGAGAGAACGATCCAACATGGGAAGTGAGATACACAGCAGACCCATAGAGTGGCAGATGTCCTAAACAGCACTCTGGCCTCAGAATCAGCCCTTAAGGCATGCGGATCCAGCTGAAAAGCTCATGAGAGTATTTCAGGCATGGAAAGCCAAGACACTCTGGGGGGAAAAAAACAAAACAAAACAAAACAAAACAAAACAAAACAAAACACAACAACTAAATGAAAGATCTCCGCGAGTGAGATCCCAGTGGAAAGAACAGGTCTTCAAAGAAGGAGGTACCTTTCTCTGAAGGGAGGAGAGAACTTCCACTTTGACTACGACCTTGTCTAAATATGATCAGAGTTAATGAACTCAAAAGGCTTCCATAGCCTTGGCAGCTCATGACAAGAGCCTAGGGTCATTACTGAGGTCATAAACAAGAGTGTCAATTTGTTAAGTCAACAACAGGAGTCACTGTGCATTTACTCCTCATGTAGGATCTCTGTCCTTAATGTGCTGTACATTGTGATTTAATGCTATAACCAGTACTCAAACAGTATTTTTCACTTTGTGTTGCTATGTGGGTACCAACTGTTGAAATCTTTACTTAATATATGCTAAACTGATCTTCTGTATATAAAGAGAATTGAAAATGTATCTTGATGTGAATGGAAAGGGAGAGGGAGAGGGAGAGGGAAAGGGGAGGGTTGTGGGTGGGAGGGAAGTTGTGGTGGGGGGAGCCATTGTAATCCATAAGCTGTACTTTAGAAATTTATATTCATTAAATAGAAGTTAAAAAAAAAAGAACTGGAGCAAAAGTGTTAGGGAATAATATAAGGTGCTGAACAATAGGCAATGCAGAACTTTTAGCTTTGGGAGAACAAAAACATGAGCACCACAACCACCTCCACAATATGCAAAAATTTTTGCCTTGAACTGCCTTGCTGGCAAGGAGAAGGGAAGTGTGTCCTAAGCAGATCAGTATTATCAAGGAGCTGAGAGAGCAGAGATCAAAATTCTGAATTCCAAGAGCAGCCAGAAATTGTGAGGGAGGAGAACGGGAGAGAAAGGTCTGCAGAGAAGCTAGCTCATGGGGGGTTTTGTGGCCATTTATCATGAGATCTTGGCGAAGGCACATTTGTTACCTGCTTAGCGTGAGATGTTAAGGGCCTAGCAGAGAGCGATGTTAGAGAAAATGTGCCATACTGAGAGATTCTGATATGACTGCAGCATACCCAAGATGCAAGATCAAATTGGACAGCCCAGATATTCAGCTGAGACTTAGGAAGACCAATATCCTGAAGACAAAAAATAAAAACCTGGAGTAAGTTCAAACCCTACAGGACACAGCTAACACAGAATAAAGCTAAACTTGGTCATGTTGGAAAATATCATCTGTAATTTAACTGCTACCAGGACAAAATTTAATACCTTTTAAATAGCAAAGTTAAATATCAATTAAATGATACATCTATATATGATTCATGATATACAAATACGATAGAAGATTACTAGACATGTTTACAAAATTATTTATGGTTAAAAGGATGAGAATGCAGTAAAACCTGGCATCATGGCGTCTGAGATTTCACAATGAACAGAAAAGGACTTTAAAGCAGATGATATAAATCCAGAGAAGGCATAAAGGAAAGGAGCATAAATTGAAAACACACATAGGAAATTTCAAGTAAGTAAATTATAGCTCTTGATAAGAAAATGGGAATCTATTTCCAAATACTTTAATTCATTGTAGATGATGTGGAATGTCATGAATTTATTGTGTTTTTTTTTGTTTGTTTTTGGTCTTAACATTGATTTTCGATAGATTTGGTTCAGTTTTTTTTTTTTTTTGTATTTTTCTTGTCATTGTTATTCTTAATACTGTGCTTATAATCTGATATTTGTTTTAAATTTTCTCTGCCTATTTATTTTTATTCTCTATGAACACTCTTATAATATTCTCTCTTTACTTTCTGTTCTAAAATTCCATGTGGGGCTGGTGCTGTGGTGTAGTGGGTAAAGCTGCCCCGTGAAGTGCCGACTTCCCGTATGGGCACCGATTAGCGTCTCGACTATTCCACTTCTGATCCAGGTTTCTGCTATGACCTTGAAAAGCAGTGGACGATGGCCCAAGTTCTTGGGATCCATGCATCTGCATGGGAGACCCAGAAGATGCTCCTGGCTCCTGGTTTTGGCCTGACCCAACCCTGGTGGTGCAGCCATCTGGGGAGTGATCCAGTGGATGGAAGACCTCTCTCTCTCTCTTTCTCACTCTCTCTGCCTCTGCCTCTCTGTAGCTCTGCCTTTCAAATAAAATAAATAAATCTTTTAAAAAATTAAATTTCATGGTAATATGTCTTAGTTTTGATCTTTTTTTTTTATTTTTATTTTTTGACAGGCAGAGTGGACAGTGAGAGAGAGAGACAGAGAGAAAGGTCTTCCTTTTGCCGTTGGTTCACCCTCCAATGGCCGCCGTGGCCAGCACTCTGCGGCTGGCGCACCACGCTGATCCGATGGCAGGAGCCAGGTACTTATCCTGGTCTCCCTTGGGGTGCAGGGCCCAAGGACTTGGGCCATCCTCCACTGCACTCCCTGGCCACAGCAGAGAGCTGGCCTGGAAAAAGGGCAACCGGGACAGAATCCGGTGCCCCGACCGGGACTAGAACCTGGTGTGCCGGTGCCGCAAGGTGGAGGATTAGCCTAGTGAGCCACAGTGCCGGCCTAGTTTTGATCTTTTTAGCTACTGTGCTGGACACTTTTTGGGCCTAAGAGTTAAGAATTCATAGGCCAAATATTTTTACTATCTAAATCTTTATAGAAAATATTTGCCAGCCTCTTTTCTAGAATATTATTTGCCATATATGTATCTGTTTCACAGTCTCCAAGAGTTTACTGATATTTTTTCCTTTATCCTACTAGTTCTGTCCTTGTGGCTTTATTGTGTTAACCTCTTAAAATCATTTGTTCAGGGCCGGCATTGTGGAGTAGCGGGTAAAGCCACCACCTTCTGCTCCGGCATCCCTTATGGGCTCCTGTTCACCTCCTGGCTGCTCTACTTCCAATCCAGCTCTCTCCTGTGGCCTGGGAAAGCAGTAGAAGATGGCCCAAGTGCGTGAGACCCTGCACCTGTGTGGGAGACTTGGCAGAAGCTCCTGGCTCCTGGCTTCGGAAGGGCAGAGTTCCATCCGTTGCAGCCAACTAGCAGTGAACCAGTGGATGGAAGACCTCTCTCTGCCTCTCCTTCTCTCTCTCTGTAACTCTGACTTTCAAATGAATAAATAAATCTTTTAAAGAAATTATTTGACAGATTTCTGGGTGAAGCAAATGTAAACCTAAATGGTAAGTGCATCTGTTAAAGCAGAACCTCCAGGCTCTGTTTGTAGCCACCACTTAAACTGCTTTATTAGAATATTTTATTCTCTTGAGAAGGAAACAAGTCTTTCCCAAGGTAAAACTATATAGGCATCTTATATCCTTATCTTTTTTTGTTCCTACACTTAATATTTAGTATTTGTTAATCTCTTCAAGTTTTTCATGTTACCTTTGATATAGGTATTTATAAGGGAAAGCAAAATTGTAGGAGAATGCCGACATTGATTGAATTTTGTATAATTTCATCAAGCGAATGTTAATAGACTACCAAATGTACAGGTGGCATTTTATTCCATGCTTAGAACACCAGCAGCAACAATAAAAACTGTGAATATAAAGAAGACATATTAATTTTTCTTACAAAATATGGCCTGGTAAGGGATGTGGAAATAAAAAAAAATATTTCATTTTAACAGAATATGATCTATTTATTATAGAGGTACTAACAGTTCACTACAGAAGAAATTTTTCTAAGATAATCATAAAGTGCTTCATATTGAGGGATAAATAACATTTTGACAGTCAGAACAAGAAGAATCCTATGGCTAAGTGACAAATACAAATAACCAGATAGGTCTCAAAGCTTTGAAACATAAATTTCCACCACTATCCACCTATGCAAGAAATACCTATAAATTATTTATCCTATGTAAATCTCAGTTTTTATCTCTAAGATAAATGTAATTTTAATAGTTTCCTCATTATAGAAAATACTGCACCTGACAGATTTAACATAATTACTGGTACATTATAATGCTTAGCAAAATGTAGTTGTTTATATTGTTATGATACAGAGGGCAATATTTTATCTCAAATAACGAATGTATAATAGAGTTTTCAACAGTATTGTTAACATATGTTTTAGAAAGGAACAAACTTAATCATCCTAAAATCAGAAAATATAGAAAAGTAATTACTTTTCTTCCCCACACTATTGGCCGGAAATAATAATAAAAAATGACTCACAGTTTGGCATTCTTGGGTCTGAACCAAAATCATCTGAATTCATGTTCATCCACAGTATTTTTACAACTTTTTAAAAAATCAATATTTTAAGTTCTTACAATTTTTATATAAACATACTTCTCCTAGACATATCTTGTCTAACAACTTGAGTAGCATTACTTGAGGGAAATATATCAATATATTTTCTCTAGCTGCAAGTTACTATGTTTCCTTTCATTTTGTTTTTTTTTTTCTTTTGAGAGAAAAAAACTTAGCCATATCATGTAGAATTGATTCTTTAAAAAGCAACATTGCAACATTTATTGATTTTCAAGTAGGTCCAGATGAAATATAATATGTAATTTGGTACACTGCAGGTTTCATTTTTTGTGTAGTCAATCTCCTTCCCCTTTTATAGTGACTGGAAATCTGTCATACTTCAAGGATGTAGATTAGTGTGATGCTTAGAGCTATAAAATGCTAGGTCAAAAACAGTAAGTTAGTAAGTCTATATGGGTATCCTCAATAATCTACTGAAAGTGTGTATTTTTTTAAGGATTCACAGAAACAATCAGCAGGCTCATGTGATTGGAGTGTTTCTAATTTTTCATACCCAATGTCCAATTCTTACATGTGCTCAAATTATGCTTTGCAGTATAACCCTTAACCTCAACATTTGTAGACATCTTAAAAAAGTTCCCTTTACAAGATGTTAAAATTGTGGTGCATTTTGGTAACCTATTTTGCATAGTTTTTGTAAAAAATGTTTTTATAAGCTTCTCTTAACCTCTAAATCATCACAACATTTTACTCATACATTTAAGATGAAATCACTTTCTATTTTGTATGAGGAGTTTTAGGCCAATAGGAAGAAGCCAAAATGAGTTGATATTTAAAGGGGATGAGTATTGGTCGGCGCCGTGGCTCACTAGGCTAATCCTCAGCCTTGCGGCGCCAGCACACTAGGTTCTAGTCCCGGTCGGGGCACCGGATTCTGTCCTGGGTGCCCCTCTTCCAGGCCAGCTCTCTGTTGTGGCCAGGGAGTGCAGTGCAGGATGGCCAAAGTGCTTGGGCCCTGCACCCCATGGGAGACCAGGATAAGTACCTGGCTCCTGCCATTGGATCAATGCGGTGCGCCAGCCGCAGTGCGCCTGCTGCGGCAGCCATTGGAGGGTGAACCAACTGCAAAGGAAGACCTGTCTCTCTGTCTCTCTCTCTTTCACTGTCCACTCTGCCTATCAAAAAATAAAAAAAAATAAAATAATAAAATAAAAACAAAGAGGATGAGTGTCAATCATTGAAATAAAAACTACTAAATGAAAAATGCTGTTTTGACCACAGGCACTGTTGTCTTGAGGGCATACTGTGTGGGCAATGTATGTAGGAGATATAGTCAAATCAGCCTCTGAGGATAAAACAGTACAGGATGCACAAGATTGGTTCTCGAGAAAAAGAGTTCATTTCAGAGGCTCGTTCTGTAGGAGAATATTGGAAGCCCAGAGCGGGGGTCTCATGAGCTCATCAGTCAAATACTCAAGGAAAAGAGGTCACACCAATTTATCATGTATGATACAGTTTTCAGAAAGTCCCCATTGTGATCAAGAGTGAAAATTCATAGAACTATTTGTTCAGATACATTCATTTTCATTAGAACACACACTATTATATCAAGAGGCTGTGTTTCTGGTCAGAAGTGAAAAAAATTAACTCAAGATAGCATAGTCTACTGTAATATTTTTCACTCAGATATATAGTTTATTTTAGTCTTATTACAAATTAAGTTTCTATGCCAAACGTTCTACTTTACTTGTTGGATGACCATTGCAGCAAAAGTTTTGCCGGCTCCTGCTAAGCCACTATGTAACTGTGTGTGTGTGTATGCATGTGCAAATGCACACATACACGTCTATAGTTGTTTTCTAATCTTGACCTTATCCATCATGAATCCTATAATAATATTGGACAGTAACTGATTCTAAATAGTTGACTTTTATTTTAGGTAATTATTTTGTATCATCTGAAGGATTTGGTTCCCATCCATTTCTAAAGTGTCAGGAAAGCCATAGCATTGGAGCTATCAGTCCTTTACTCAAAAATGAATGCCACCTACAGCCTTGAATGTTTTCATTTGACATATCAGTCTTGGCATGCTGTGCTTGGCTGTGCTGCATCATATAACCTTTGTTACCACAGGTGCTGAAAACAGAATCTCTTTCCATCTCAGATTAAAATCGGACACAGTAAAACATATTCAGTATTTGGAATATGGAAGGGAATCAGCAACCATTGTTTTTGAGGCTATTTGTGAAGTCAGTTGCACTAAAAGAGAGATATAGATACAACCTTTGGGTTTCAAATTGTCCTCACTTTCCTATGCTCTTATTACAGTTTTCCTTACCAACTGTTGTTTTAGGTGTCAAATAGCTTCCTATGCTTTACCTTTGCAACCTTACAGGTGGCCCCACAGTGGGTGCTGCTATAATAAGAGATTGGATTACATAGAGCACTGGGCAAGTTCCTTTTGCATGGTCCTGTTTCTTGCTCTAGAAGTGCTTGTTTCTCAGAAAATTTCTTCCTTCCACATTCCACACTCCCACTGCTGTTCCTTTTATACTTATAGACTTCATTATCCCATTTCTTCCCCAAACTGCTCTAGTAGTGTTTCTGTTTGCTACAACACTGAGAGAGACTCTGCTACCCAACAAAACCCTTACTGATGTAAGTGGGAACCTTTGCTCACTCTTTTTCTTAATGCTGTGACAATATCTGATATCAAAGTAAATGTGCTTTCTTTTACTTTATCCTTGGCTTCCCCTTTTTCATATCTGGGAATGGCAATCATACTAAATTGCCAACTCCTGAGTTTCTGGATGGGTAAAAGACAGGTGATGATCTGTACTCTTCCTTGTACCTCTGCCTCCTCAGTAGGATGTCTCTATTTACTATACTATTGTCATGGTAATTGAAGATCAATATTATTCAGAAGATCAACTTGGTATATACTAAGTAAAGATTTAAACAGTTTGCACCCACATAGATACACAAAGTATAAAATACTGTTTAAGTAGTACTTTTACCATTAATTCGCATAGTGCAACACATTAAGGACAGAGATCAACATGGGGAGTAAGTGCACAGTGACTCTGGTTGTTGATTTAACAATTTGACACTCTTGTTTATGGCATCAGTAATCTCCCTAGGCTCTTGTCATGAGCTGCCAAGGCTATGGAAGCCTCTTGAGTTCACAAACTCAGACCTTATTTGACAAGGCCATAATCAAATTGGAAGTTCTCTCCTCTCTTCAGAGAACGGTACCTCCTTCTCTGATGGCCAGTTCTTTCCACTGGGATCTCACTCACAGAGATCTTCATTTTGGTCATTTTTTTGCCACATGGTCTTGGCTTTCCATGCCTGAGAAAGGCTCATGGGCTTTTTAGCCAGATCCAGATGCCTTAAGGGCTGATTCTGAGGCCAGAGTGCTGTTTAGGGCATCTGCCATTCTGAGTCTGCTATGTATCCAGCTTCCCATTTTGAATTGTTCTCTCCATTTTAATTCTGTCAGTAATTATTGGCAGACACTAGTCGTGTTTATGTGATCCCTTTGATATTTAATCCTATCATTATGATCAATTATGAACTGAAACTCATCACTTTGACTAGTAAGATGGCATTGGTACCTGTCACCTTGAAGGGATTGATTTGGAATCCCCTGGCACATTTTCTAGCTCTACTAGTAGGGGTAAGTATAAGTAAGCATGTGCCAAACTGTGCATCTCATCCCTCTCTTATTCATAATCTTATATTTAACAGGGGTCACTTTTCAGTTAAATTTAAACACCTAAGAGTTAAATACTTCAATCAATGGTATTAAGTAGAACAAAAAATACTAAAAGGAATAAAATAGTAAGTTGTTCCTCGACAGTCAGGACAAGGGCTGATCAAGTCATTGTTTCTCATAGTGTCTGTTTCACTTAAACAGGTTTCCTTTTAAGTCCTCAGTTAGTTGCCACAGATCAGGGAGAACATATGATATTTGTCCCTTTGGGACTGGCTTATTTCACTCAGCATGATGTTTTCCAGATTCCTCCATCTTGTTGTAAATGACCAGATTTCATTTTGTTTTACTGCTGTATAGTATTCTATAGAGTACATGTTCCATAATTTCTTTATCCATTCTACTGTTGATGAGCATTTAGGTTGATTTCAGGCCTTAGCTATTGTGATTTGAGCTGCAATAAACATTCAGGTGCAAACAGCTCTTTTATTTGCCAATTTATATTAGAAAATATCTTTGGCAAATGGCAGGGAAAAGTTACTACTTATCAATAGTCACATTGAACGTTAATGGCCTGAACTGTCCAGTTAAAAGACACCGATTGGCTGATTGGGTTAAGGATTGTTCTGAATAGTTTGAGAAGAATTGTAGCTAGTTCTTCTTTAAATCTCTGGTAGAATTCAACAGTGAATCCATACAGTCCTGGGCTTTTCTTTGTTGCGAGGGCCTTTATTACTGATTCAGTTTCTGATTTGGTTATGGGCCTGTTTAGATTTTCTATGTCTTCATGGTTCAATTTAGGTAGGTTGTATGTGTCCAGGAATCTATCCATTTCTTACAGATTTCCTAGTTTGCTGGCAGACAACTCTTTGTAGTAATTTCTGATGACTTTCTTTATTCCTGTGGTGTCTGTTGTTATATTCCTTTTTTCATTTCTGATTTTATTGATTTGGGTCTTTTCTCTCCTTTTTTTGTTATTTGTGCCAATGGTTTGTCAATTTTTTTTCTCAGAAAACCAGCTCTTCATTTGGCTGATCTTCTGTAATGTTTTTTGGATTCAATTCTGTTTATTTCTTCTCTAATTTTAATTATTTCTTTTCTCCTACTAGTTTTGGGTTTGGTTTGCTGTATTTTTTCTAGATCCTTGAGATGCATTGAAAGCTCATTTATTTGGTGCCTTTCCAATTTCTTGATGTAGGAACCTATTGCTATAAACTTCCCTCTTAACACTGCTTTTGCTATATCACAAGTTTTTATATGTTGTGTTCTTTTCTTCATTTGTTTCCAAAAGGTTTTGATTTCTCTTTTGATTTCTTCTATGACCCACTGTTCATTCAGGAGCATGTTGTTCATCTCCTTGTGTTTGCATATGCTCCAGGGATTCCTGAGTTGCTAATTTCCAGCTTCATTCCACTGTTGTCTGAGAAGCTGCATTGTATGATTCTAATTCTTTTGAATTTACTGAGACTTGCTTTATGGCCTAGTATGTGGTCATTCCTAGAGTAAGTTCCATGCACTGCTGAGAAGAATCTGTATTCTTCAAGAGTAGGTTGAAAAGTTCTGTAGATTTGGTCTATAGTGCTGGTTAAATCTGCTGTTTCCTTGCTTATTTTCTGTCTGATTGATCTGTCCATTGCTGAAAGTGCAGTATTGAAGTCACCCAATACTATTGTATTGGAATCTAAGTCTCCCTTGAAGTCCCTTAATACATCTTTTAAATAACCCAGTGTCCTGTAATTAGGTGCATATACATTTATAGTAGTTACATCTTCCTGTTGAACTGATCCCTTAATCATTATATGGTGCCCCTCTTTGCCTTTCTTAACAGTTTTTGTGTTAAAGTTTATTTTGTCTGATATTAAGATGGCTATGCTAGCTCCTTTTTGGTTTCTGTTGGCATGGAACATATTTTTCCAACCTTTTACTTTCAGTGTGCATGCACCTTTGTTGGAGAAATTTATTTCTTGTAAGCAGGAAATAGATGAGTGCTGTTTTTTAATCCATTCAGCCAGTATGTGTCTTTTAACTGGAGAGTTGAGGCCATTTACATTCAATGTGACTATTGATAAGTAGTAACTTTGCCCTGCCATTTTTCCAAAGATATTTCCAATATATTCTTTGAACTTCCTGTGATCTTTTACTGAGAGATTTTCTTCTTTTACCTTCTTTTGTATTGATGACTATGTTTCTGTGTTTCTGTGTGTAACACATCTTTAAGCATCTTTTGCAGGTCTGGATGAGTGGCAACAAATTCTTTCAATTTCTGTTTGCTATGAAAGGTCTTTATTTCACCTTCATTCACAAATGAGAGCTTGGCAGGATATAATATTCTGGGATGGCAGTTTTTTTCTCTTGGTACTTAGGCTACATTTCTCTATTCCCTCCTAGCTTGTAGGGTTTCTGATGAGAAGTCCGCTGTGAGTCTGATTGGAGATCCTCTGAGAGTAATCTGACATTTCTCTCTTGCACATTTTAGAATCTTTTCTTTATGTTTTACTGTGTTGAGTTTGATTACAATGTGTCGTTATGAGGATCTCTTTTGGTCATGTTATGGTAGTTTTGTGTGCTTCCTGTACTTGGATGTCTCTTTCATTCTACAAACCTGGGAAGTTTTCTGCTAGTATCTCACTAAAAGGGTCTTATAATCATTTCTCTCTCTCCATGCCTTCAGGACCTCCTAGAACCCGAATGTTGGGTTTTTAATAGTATCCTGTAGATTCCCAATATTTTTTTAGATTTCTAATTTCCTCTTCTTTTCTTTGGTTTGACTGTATATTTTTCTGTTCTCTGTCTTCTAAGTCTGATATTCTCTCTTTGGCCTCTGTGATTCTGTTTTTAAGGCTCTCAACGCTGTTTTTATTTGTTCTGTTGAATTGTTCATTTCATTTTGATTTCTCTTCAATATCTCAATTTCATGTTCTATTGAATTCCCCATTTCATTTTGATTCCTCCTTAATATTTCATTTTCATGAGAGAGATTTTCTTTTATGCCCTGTATGGATTTCAGTAATCCATGCATTTGTTTTTGGTTACTTCTAAATATAAATTTTTTTGTTCCATTTCTTGCATTTCTGCTATCTCATAGTCTTCATAATCTTTTATTTATGTGTCATGTTCTTTTGGGAGCGTCATATTGTCTTCCTTGTTCTTGATTCTTTGGTAGTTGCGTTTGCTCTTTTGGCATTTGTAACTGGACTATTTACTTTCAGTGACTCTCTACAGGCTTGTGGTGGGTATGGCCAGAGAGCTCTGTTCAGTTCTTCAGGGTTAAGGGTGTGCATAAAGTGATACACCCAGGTTTGGCATGGTAAATCTTCTCTCTCTCTCTCTCTCTCTTTTTTTTTTTTTTTTTTTGATCAGAAGGGAAGTAATTCCACTCAGCTGAGCTCTTCTCCTTGATGGTGATTAGTGCCTGAAGTGCTAGTCTTAGTGGGTATAATATTTGTCTTTTCTGTCTCAAGGACCACACGAAGGATCTGCGCAGTCTTCAGTGTAAGCTCAGATTCTCTTGCTATGTCTCTTACCTGGTAGCCAGGGCCACCCGAGCCAGATTCCCCTGCAGTGTCTTTCACAGGGTTGCTAGGGCTGTCCAAACTTGTGGCATCTCCCACTGAGACTGCTCAAGTCTCAGCCACACTGTGAGTTCTCCCACACACCTTCAGTTTTTTTTTTTTTTTCACAGTCACAGTTCATAAGCTCCATACATTCACTAGGTCTTAGTCTGCTGTTATTACTCCAGAGTCAGGTTTCTCTGCTTGGTTGATTGCTGGGTGCAGCCCCAAGCTGGCACAGCTGTTACGTATGTCCAAAATGGCGCCTGCTCTATTGTCTCACATGCCTTTGTAAGGTGAGTGGAGAGAGATAATTGTGTCCATAGCATCCCTTTTATTTTTTCTCTCCTCTAGTTAGCCAGGTGTACTTTCCCTACTTTTCTGCCAGTGTCTTGGGCTACTGTGGTTTTGTCTCACCTCTCTTTCCAACACTGGTGCAGAGACTCTCAGCAGCTGGGGTCCTGAGCCATGGGTGCCTGTGCTCTCCAGGTAGATCCACCATGTCTCACTCATTATAGAAGAGTTTCCTCTGCTGTTTTTTTTTTTTTTTTCCTAATTCTTCCCTGAAACTACACTATCTTCACTTTTATTAATCTGTCTTTTCCCGGACTATCAGTAAACTTCCTCCCTATTCTGTCATCTTGGCTCCTCCACCAATAGCTGTTCTATTCTATTCCTTTTGTATCATACTTGTTATGGTCTTTTTTGTTGTTGTTCCAATCAAAAACTAAAATATATCTGCTGGTTGTCTTCATGAAGGTAGCCTTTAGATAACAAAATTAAAATTAATCCCAGGATTATCTCTTTATCTGTTCTAACTCAGGAATGGAGCATTGCAGACTATAGGCTGTGGATGTCACTCAGTAATTTCCTGTGGGGAGAGGGGTGAAATTCCAATAAGCTAGCAGAAAATTTTAAAGGTGCTATGTTGGTAGATTAGGTTTGAGTTTCTTTCTTTCTTTCTTTCTTTCTTTCTTTCTTTCTTTCTTTCTTTCTCTTCTTCTTTCCTTCTCTCTCTTTTTCTCTCTTTTTTGAGAAGTGGGAGTATTCTGATACATAGGTCAATGCATTTCTTCATAATAGGCTGAAGTGAAAATATAGGGAATACACAGTGTATGTGAGACTTCTGCAATAACCAGGATTTATCCATGATAAGCTGGAATTGAGGATGTGGGGAATACCTTTAAAGTTTGTCCTTGGATGGAGTTTAGCTTCTGATATTCTTTCCCCCAAGGAGAAGAGACTGACTTAGGAAATGATTTTCAAGATTTATTTATTTGACAGGCAGAGTTACAGAGAATGTAGTGGCATCTTTCATCCAATAGTTGACTCCACAAATGGCCCCAACAGCCAGGGCTATCCCAGGCAGAAACCAGGACTTTCATCCAGGACTCCCACATGAGTGGAATGGGCCCAATTACTTATGCCATCTTCCATGCCCACTTGGGAGTGTGACGACCTTGAAACAACACAAGAAAAGGGAGTTACTGGATCTACTTGATTGGGTCCCTGTGAATTTGACCATCCTGGTTGGAATCTACCAAACATAACCAAAAGATTGACTGTCTCCCTAGCAATCCTAACTGAATCTAAGACTTGCGTTTCAGCCTCCTGGCAATAAAAATGCATATATGAGGTTATTAATAAGTAAGCATTAGCAATAATTGTCTGGTTTTTTGCATATATTATCTCTTTATCTCAAGCAATTTCAAGCAGGAGAACTAGATTCATGTGGAAATTTTATGTTCAGAAAGCTAACTAAGAAACCAATTGCTAAATAACTGTTCCATGCTATATCCAGAATTAGAAATTTAAATTATGTCTCCTGAGCCTAGTTCCTAACTCTACATGCCAATGTAGTAGAGTATTTGCTTGGAATGTTCATTTTTATCAAGTGCCATCTATAGACCTCAATATTAGTTTCCTAAGGCAAATATTCTATATGAAGCACTCAATAATGCATAATAATGCTCCCCAGATCTCTTTCTTCTGGGAAATCTTTTGTCTGCAACATGCACATACTCTAGGGATCTAGCCTTGTCACACATCTAATTTGCTGTTTGCCCTCAGTTATAATGCAGCAAATGCTGAAACACACATCATTGATCACAATTGGTTTTTAAAAATCTATCATTTTGTTCCTATCAAGTTTCTCCTTTAGGATAAAAGAAACAGGATACTCTATGATGTGCCAAAATTACCACTTAGTTGGCAATGAGAAAAGAGATGGGTGTGGGGAGCAACTCGGACTATACTAAGTTACTGGAATTAAGACTTATTCTATGCATCTGCTCTCCCACAATATGGTGCTGGGAGAGGAGTAAAAACAACTTCTACGCAGCTGCCTCTCGCCAACTTGAGTGATGACCTGCAGGAGCTGATCCTGCTCCTGATTGGAGGAGAGCAGCGTACTCGGCGTGTGGGTAGCAGAGTTGGGATTGGTGGAAGAGGACTATAAAGGAGGAGAGAGACAACATGCACCAGGAACATCTAAGGGGAACACCTGAGGAACATCTGAGCAGCCACCGAGAGAGCTGGCCGGCGGTGTGCCACTCCCCCGCGCAAGTGGGGAAAGTGGCAGGGGGAACCGCCCTTCCACGGAGGTGGAAGGATCGGTAGCCAACCCGGGAAGAACCAGCAGCAAACCCGGGAAGGGCCGAGCAGACAAAAGAACAGCGCAGGGTCCTGTGTCGTTCCTCCGCGAAGAGGGGGAGCGACAGATGGGAATATAACATCTAATTCTCCCCATCTTGGGTGATATCAGTCTCCATCAAAAGCAGCACATGTCCATCTGGTGCTAAAAAAGCTCTGTGACATTGTCACATCAAAGCAGTTACTTTAATTTTAAAGGTAGTAGGGAGATTATTTACCCCACCCAATTAGATACACAGTAAAGATGAGAGTGGGATCAGTGAAGTTTTGCAGGACTAAAGGGGGTCTACTCTTTGCATGAAATCTGTTTGTTGTACAATGGTTTCTAAAATAAAGGGTGCAACTTCTAAAAAGAGGAGAAATATTTGAACAAACAATAAAAAATGAAAATAAGTTCAGTGATGAGAAGGCATTTATGGGATTAATTTTTTTATTCTAAGCTTTTCTGAGATCCAACTTGCTCATATAAATAATGATTTTTTTAAGACTTACTTAACAGTGTACTAAATGCTTTACTTACATTATAATGTTGAATCAATGCCCTCATGGGACAGTATTATCACATTTCCCGTTTACACGTGGCCAGAAAGCCATAGTTCAGAGTGATCTATTTAGTAAATCCCTATTACAGGTCTGTCGGTACTTGAAATAACACCTGTATGCATCCAGAGTTTACACTTTAAAGTACATTTTCTGTACTCTAAACTGTAAATATATGGAGACTGCCTTCTGAGTATTGGCTATTATTATCCCTGAATTTATTGGAATAATTCCTTACCATCCCCCTCCTTTCCCATTATTCTTCTATTGTTACAGCTGGTTTTCCAACATCCCGATGTGTTAGCTTCTTTTATATGTCAACTTGACTGAGGCATGAAGTGTCCAGATATTTGCTCAAACATTATCATGGGTGTTTCCATGAGTACATTTTGGGATAAGAATAACATTTACATTGGATCTTATACATTCATTTGAAGGCTTGCATAGAATGTAAACAACAACAACAACAACAACAAAAAACAGACCAGAAGACAGAGCTCCTTTTCTGTTTGCCTTTAAACTGGGACATCAAGGCTTTCCCTGCCTTCAGACTCAAGCAGTGATACCACCTTTCCCTGGTCTCAGCCTTCTTGGCCAGCAAACTAGAGCTATGTTGACCCTTGTGGTTTTCAGGCTTCAGACTCACCATGGAAATTAATGTTCTTCTGGGTCTCCAATTTCCCAACTCCCCAACTCACCCTTCAGACTTTGGGATTTTTCCAGCCTCAATTACCACGTGAGCTAATTCCTTAGAATAAATCTCTCCTTTTGGATAGAGATATGATACAGATCTAGATGTATCATCCTTCGTGGATTTCTCTGGACAACCATGACTTGTACATACTGTGAACCAGAACTCCTTTCATAATAATATTAATAATGCTTATATCTCGTGAAAACTCATTGCTCTGGCTCCATGCTGGCACTTAAGTCAAAGGAAGCTTAAAAATACTTTGTGGATTTGAAATGACTAGGGAAAGGATAAAATAAAGTTTGTTCCAGAAGGCAAACTGTTATCTTCACAACTCAAGTGCAGTCACAGGACCCAAGATCATCCCTAACAGAATGGAACTGCACAGGTTGACTTTTAGCTCATGGTAAATTTTTGATTGTCCATTTTTTTAATTCTTTGGTCCATTTTATATTGGCATACTTTAAAAGTTTCTGGAGAGAAAAATTAAAACATGGTTTTTTGGGGCAAAAAATTAAAATTCATAGCTTTTATTTCATAATATGTATTTTCCATAGACTTTGAAAGCAACTTGTGTAGCATGAAGGGAGATAGACTTCACCCCAGTAGCTTGGAAATACTAGTTTGATGCTTTTGGCAATATTTCCATAAAATATGTTATATTTACATCCAAGTTTCTTAATTTACCACCTTCTAT
Source organism: Oryctolagus cuniculus (assembly GCF_964237555.1). NCBI lineage: Eukaryota > Metazoa > Chordata > Mammalia > Lagomorpha > Leporidae > Oryctolagus > Oryctolagus cuniculus. The sequence continues at coordinate 22,882,375 of NC_091433.1, forward strand.
TTTGTTGTCTAATTATCAAGTTTCACTTTGCTTAATTTCTTTGAGGATGTTGAGAGTGGTTCATTAATTATAACAAATATATGATAGTAATTAAAATGTTAATAATAGGGAAGCTGAGTGTAGCATATTAATTGGAGCAAGTAGTTCATACTACTATAAACAGTTTGTTGGAAATGAAATTAAAAGATAAAATAATTTTGGTGTAATTTTTTTGAAATCCATGCATATGTGGGATCCTCAAAAAATTCATGGAAAATGCATATTATGAAAAAAGTAGGCAAAGATTTTAAATTGGTTCACACCAAAACAAACATATATTAATTCCATTTTCCAAGAACTTTTTGAAGTACCCTTGTATCTGTTAATTCTTCTTGTGGTTCTGCTAACTGAAGACATAATATATGCAAGAATTCATCAGTCCCAATAATCTCCCCAAGGGTTGTGTTAACAATTCAGCATAATGATGCTAAGGTGCATTAAATGGGCACACTTAATTTGTCACTGTAATCTCCCTTTTATATTGCAAATTTGCATTTATCCTTTACATTTTTCAGTGTTAATGCCTGTAAAAGACTATTGCCTTTTTACTCAAATTCTTTATTCCACTGCTTCCACTGTCATCCCTGCTCCCTTTCTCCACTGCCCTCAGGCCCAACCAATGCTCCATTCAAAACTCCAGGATTGATTTTTTTCTGTTTTTTTTTTTCCTTACCAAACTCCAATTTATCAAAAAATTGTAAGTTACAATGTTTCAAAAATATATCTAACATTTCCCGTGTCTTTCTCCAATGAGTTGACCCCATAAGGTAGTTGATTTCACTACCTTATGCCTAGAATACTGTAGTAGCTTCGTTATTTTCTTTCTACTTTTGCATCTTTTCAATTTATTCTTTAAATATCAACCAGAATATATTAACATTTAAATAAAATTAAGCTGCTCCTTGGCTACAACCTACCACTGGATTGGTATAAGATTGTTAACGCTGCTTTAACAAACTACCACAAAATTGGTGAAAACATAAATTAGTTTTCTCACTCTTCTGAAGATCAGAGTTCCGTAAGTCTCACAGGGCTCAAATATATTGTCAGCTGAGCTCAGTTTTTTTGTTTTGTTTTGTTTTTGAGTTATAAGGGAGAAACGAGCTTTTCTCTTCCCAGCTAGGGAAAAGGAAGTCTGTCTGTTTTCCTAAACTCTTGGACCCACTGCATCCTCAGAGGAGCACTGGGAGATCGATCAAGACTTTCTCAAGCCATATGGCTCTGACATTGACTCTTCAGCCTTCTGCTTCCACATTTACATTGGGACCATCCTTTTTTTTTTTTTTTTTTTTTTTTTGACAGGCAGAATTAGACAGTGAGAGAGAGAAAGACAGAGAGAAAGGTTTTCCTTTCCATTGATTCACCCCCCAAATGGCCGCTACAGCCAGCGCGCTGCACCAGTCCAAAGCCAGGAGCCAGATGCTTCCTCCTGGTCTCCTATGTGGGTACTGGGCCCAAGCACCTGGGCCATCCTCCACTGCCTTCCTGGGCCACTGCAGAGAGCTGGACTGGAAGAGGAACAACCAGGACAGGACCGGCGCCCCAGCTGGGACACGGACCCGGGGTGCCTGTGCCACAGGCGGAGGATTAGCCAAATGAACCACGGCGCTGGCCAAGGGATCATAGATTTTTAAGAGCAGCTGAATAACAACTTTAAATTCCCTGGAACATAGGCTTTGGAGTTTTGAACTTAGATATTGTTGGTAATATTATTACGCCTACCACAGGTTTATCAACTTATCAACAAGCACGACAAAAGGTACAATCCACTTTTCTTTAAAGATTTATTTTATTTGTTTGAAGGAGAGAGAGAGGGGCACACACACAGAAAGAGAGAGAGAGAGAGGGAGAGAGAGAGAGAGAGAGATCTTTCATCCATTGGATCACTCCCCAAATGACTGCAAAGGCTGGAGTTGGACTGGTCCAAAGCCAGGAGCGAGGAGTTTCTACCAGGTCTCCTACATCAGTGCAGGGACCAAGGACTTGAGCCATCCTCTGCTGCTTTTCCAGACACATTAGCAGGGAGCTGGATCAATTGTGGTGCAGCCAGACTTAAACCAACATCCACATGGGATACTGGCACCACAGGTGGCAGCTTTTACTTGCTACATCATAGCACTGCCCCCACAATCGATTTTTTAAATCTTAAACTTCTGAACTGCATGACCCTTGCTCAAATCTTAATCTCTATCTTGATGGCCCCCTCCTTGTTCCCTGGGTTCTGATCACATTCACCTTTACTGGACTTCTGATCTAGCCAAGGGTCACACGCACGGGGACCATTACACTTGCTGTTCTCGGTGAGAAATTTTTCTGTCTCTACTGACTGCCTCATTTCTGTCACTTAGGCCTTTTCCTCAGAGAATCTCCTCAGGCTGATTTGAGCAAAACGGTTCCAAATATTATATTCCCTTAAATTATCATAGTTTATTTCTGTTATGGAACTTATCACCAGCTGAAATTGCCATATTCATCTGTTTTCTTGTTTAATGTCTTTCTAAGCCACTGGAAGAAAGACACATGTGAATATGAATCTTGTCTTTTGCTTTAACAACTTTTACCTCTGAAGTTTACAACAGTGCTATGTTTGTAAATTCACAATATGTATTTGGTGATGAAGTGATTGAATATTTTTGTGAATAAATTTTAAATGAGTCACTAAACTAATCAGGTGCTTATATTTCTTTCCCTTCACCAGGGAAAGCGTTTGCTAGTCTATTTTCCTTCTGAGTAGAGCTCCCCATCATTTAAAAGGAAAAAATCTTCAATTCTTTGCACCCTCTAGGGTACTATGCATCATTCCTCCAAGGGCATTCTTAGCTTACAACAAAATTGTCTTTATTCTGCAGTCCCTTAATCCATTTTTCCTCTGATACTCTGGGAAACAAAAAAGTAGCTGCCTTAGAGGGTTGGAGTAGAGAATTGCATTAATTTAAAGAACAAGAGAATTTACCATGCAGTTCTGTGATCTAAATTGAATAAGGTCAGTCTGTGCCTTTTCTTAAATTGCACAGTGTGCTTCTTCCATTGTTACTTGCATTTTATGTATTCTCTTACTTGAGGTAGTTAGTTACAAATCTGGCAATGCAGTCAATCAGATGCTGTTCCAGACAGATCAGAGGCAAAGTCTATTGCATTGGCACTAATAGAGCACCTATGGAAGCTTGGCCTGACCCTTTCAAAATGTGGTCTGATTTAATTTTGAATCCTTTTATGTCTCTTGTTGTTCATTTCTCCTCTTGCTTGGGACTTCAAGAATAACTAAACTTACTCATTCTTCTTCCAAGATCCTTGGAGATGCAGTCCCACCACATGCATACCCTTTGAGATGCTCAGGGTATAAACAGACAGATATTAATTATTCTCCTTTACCATTTGACAACATGTATCAAGGAGTGCAAGAATTCAGTGTGGGCATAGGCCATTTATATCTTGTTCAGGAGTGTATATTTAGTAAATCAGAGATACTTATGCTGAATTTATACTAGCTTAATTAGTTCATTAATGCATGTCTACATTGTGTCTTGTGAGACTTCATATTAGTTAGTCATAATATATTATTCATTTGCTTTGTAAAAGGACAAAATTCACTTGAATTGATTGCTAATCATATTTTACTTTAAACTATATATTAATTTTTAAATTTTGATTTTGTTTATATTTTTAAATTTGCGTATTTGCCATAAGGCAAACTTACTACAGGTAATTCCATGTGCTTCTCATTGTAAGAGCATGGGTAGGAAAGCTAGGTTTTACTGGGACAAGTGGGATCTTGGCATGACACACTACAGACTTTTTCATAACTCTTATTTTTCATTAATCTAAATTTCACTGGGACATATTCTACCATGGGGGAAATTCCCTGAAGAATATGATGTCTGGGGCAGTTCTCTTCCATCTACTTGAGTGTGGCATATGATATTTATATAGCCCTATTGTCCAAGGAGTTCAAAGAACTTGATAAATATCATCCCATTGATCCTTTCCATTTTTCTGAACAGTAAATGGCAAGAATTGGCACCATCATTTAGCAATAAGAGAAAATTCTGAGACCTCGAATGCAAAAGGATTTGAAAACCTGGTAAGAGGGACAAAAGTGTCTTGGCCACAGAGATTACATAAAAGCTCTTTGAAGTCTCTAAAATCTGTCTTTACTCTCAATTACATTATTTCTTGAGCTGTAATTCCTGAAATAACAGCTCTTTTTACCAGTTCTTTACTTAACTTATTTGACTTTGTAAAAAATATGAACCTTTGTTTTAAGTAATTTTGTGGTTTACAAGTCTGGAAAATGTATCATTCTACCTCTTGAAGCACAGTGTGTCTCAAATCCAGTTTGTTTTGCCTTTTCCTGTATAGTTCATGTAAGACTCATAATGTGTGACCTAATATAATTTGAGAAATCATTGCCTCAACTCTTAGCATTACTGAGGAGAAAAGCAAAGTCCAGAGTAGATGCAAAACTGGCTCACAGTCCTTGTTTGGTAAAAGAATAGGAGACACAGGAATTAGCCTTTCTGATTTGAGTGATTTTTATTACTTTGAAATAATTCAGATATAAGAATTACATTTAAAAGTCCCTTGTATCAACATGGCAGGCAATAGGTATTTCAGATTATCTCTTTTGTTTTAGGAATTTTGCTGTTAATGCATTTTTCCACTGTTGTATCCTTATTAGCACACATTTTGGATGAATGAAGGACACATTGCTCTTATGGCAATGAATGTTAAGGTAGACATAATATTAACTTTATTGCTTCATATATTCTGAAATAAACACAACGGCACTCTAGATTATCCAGAAACATTTGTTTAGATAAAGAGTTTTGCTGAAGTGTGATCATTGTCCCTTGAGTTCTCAATATTATTTGAACCAATTGTAAATTATTTTCATGGAACTAAAAATGAACAAAATACTTAGGACACTTTAACAGGGAGCAATAAAATTTATGCTTAAACTACCTTACCAACATATTTTATTTAAGGTTGTTAAGATTTTTTTTTATTTATTTGAAAATGAGAGTTACAGAGAGAGGAGGGGAGTCAGAGAGAGAGAGAGAGAAAGAGAGAGAGCTCTACCCTCCAATGATTCACTCCCCAAATGGCTGCAGCAGCTCGGGCTGGACCAGGCCAAAGCCAGGATCCCAGATTCTACTGCCCTTCCCATGTGGGTTCAAGGGGCCCAAGTACTTAGGCAACTTCCCCTCCTCTCTCAGGGCATTAGCAGGGAGCTGGATCTGAAGTGGAGTAGCCAGGTCTCTAACCAGTTCCTAGGAGGGATGCTGGCGGCTTTACCTGCTGTGCCACAATGTGGGCCCCATCAACTTGTCTTAATGCACATGTCAACAAATTATAGAATACATCTATCACATCAATTTCTCATTACCCAAGGGGCAGATGATTTGGGATCAAACTTCTTTTTCTGTATACTACTATTGAAGCTAGAATAGAGATCACTCTTCTGATGGACACAATGGCATTCTTGAAATTGACACAAGATTCCTGATGGTAGATGGGAGATGATAATGACAATAACATTATTTTCAGCATTAAAAGATAGTTTCATGGGTCTCTCTCTCTCTCTCTCTCTCTCTCTCTTCCTCTTCCTCTTTCTCTTTTTCTGTCTTCAACATCTAAAATGAGAATGAAAACATTCTGGTCAGAATCCTTATGCTGCCTCTTTCTATTGACACTTCTTGTCTGATTATCTTCATGTAACACCTAAAACAACATCTCATCAATTCACTTTCCCTCTGGAAGAATCTTGTTTCCTTAAGTTTCTGTTCTCCTAAAAAGCATAAGAAATTTGAGAGGGTAAAACTACCCTCTAGAAAGTTCATCACACCGCTTTGCTCACAATAGGCTCCTAATTCATAGTAGTTTGTCTTTTTCTCAACTTTTATTTCCTTTTTCAAACAATTCTACTTTTGCTCTGAATCAAGCACCTTCCTCTATGGAAGACTGGGTTGTTTACAAGCCTTTCTGTGAATACCATCTTCTGACTTAGTATTATTCCATTTCTATTGCACATTTCAGCATCAAGCTCAAGGTATTCTTCATGCAGCTCATGTCATATTTATAAGGTTTTTAAATATATTTGGATGATATATACACAAATCTAGTCCCACAGTTTATTGGATTTCTAATCTCTGTGCATTTTGACTTCAGATTTTACCCATTATTTTACCAGTATGCAGAATTTCTCAATCTCTAGAAAGATAAATGAAAATGTCTCAATCTATGAACACAGTTTTCCTTTTTGCCAAATCCTCATTATGTTTCATTCTATTATTTCTTTCACTTCATTGGAGCTCCTAGATCTTTCCTCTCTTTTTAGCACAAATTTTGGGACTTTCCTTAGCCTCTTGTTATTCATTATATAGCCCAGATATCATGCTTCATCATTTCAATCATTGTCACAGTAATGGTCGCAGCTTCCTTCTCTCCTTTCATTTTTATATCCTCTTATTTACTTACAGTATGAAGAACAGTCTGTTTTAAAAACTCCAAAAGTGGTGAGCTTTAACATTATGAAAATAATACCATTAGCATATATATTGATGGTACTAAATCCAATTAGGTAACTGCTAAAGTTACTGTGCTATATCCAGTTAGTTAGCAAGTCTAATATTTTTACCTTTATTTTCTTTCCTATTCTACTACTGTAGCCTGCTATATCTAGGCTCACTTTTGAGAATAAGCTTCTAACTTTTATTTCCTCTTGTCTGCAGATAATTCTCCATAACGTGATTAAATAATCTTTCTCAAACCCAAATATAAACATGTCACTCTCAGGCTTAAAATTGTAGTATCTTTCCTGCTGCAAAAAGTTAAATTTTGACATCCATATGGTATAAAATGACTCATCACCACCACATGGAAGTAAAATTAATCCTAAATATTTTATCATGACATGAAACTGCTCCCTCATCTGTCCTCATTAAGTTCAACCTTTCATCACTCGGCTTTACATAGTTTGCTCCAGAAATTCTGTACAAACACATACACACATACAAACACACACACGCACACACACACAAACACACACACACACATTGTCAATGATTCCTGACTTTCCGTAGAATCTCTCTGCTTGGAATTTGCTTTTCAATAATATCTGGTAAATCGATTGTTATCCATTTTCCCCTAAAGTGTTGTGACATCATGAAGTTTTTATCTACCTCTGAGATCTCAATGCTTTTATCATATATGCCCTTTAAAAACTGTTCACTTTTTATTTAATAATTCAAAAAAGGGATAGTGTGAGCTTTAATTACTGTGCTGCAGTTATTTGTGTGTATAAATAACACTATCATTTATTAGCATTCCAGAACATAATCTGTCTCTTATTAACTTCTCAAGACTAGGACAAAGCACAGACTTGACAACTAATGGAACCCCAGGGAATACTTCTAAATTAATCAAAGTGATAAATATTGAATAAGTGAAATCATTATATATGACAGGATCTTCCTAGAGTGGAGATTTCATGACATTTTTAGATATAATACCAAATGTTTAACAATTTAAAAATTAAATCTAAATAAATGCAAACTTCATAATTCACCGTGAATGAAAAATGTCTTCATAGCAATTCTTATTTCTTCAGTCTCTGAGACTCCCCGACAAGTGGATTATGCAAATCTCAAGCAAACCTTTGCCTTGGGTCAGAAAGGAACCAGATACTTTGCAAGTTACCTTTTAAATATCTAGCTTCAATTTATGTTTCTTGACCATGTCAGTGTAAAACCCGCTGGTTAGTTGAGTTTACAAAGGAAAATCTTTGGGACTCTATTGTATTTAAACATGATAGCTGAAAAAACCAACTTTCTCTTATTACTATATTTTTTCTTCAGTATCAATAGATTTTCTAACTACTGTTGTACATTCTAATTCAAAACCACATGTTCATCCCAAAACAGGACTGAAAAATGAAAGGCAAGCTTTAAATATAGAATGCTTTACACTTAGGATTACTGCTGAGTATATAGAAAAATGAAAATGCCATTTAAAAGTTCAGGAAGTGTCTGATAAGGAATAAAGAGGTCAAAAATAGTTTCTCTTGATAAGCTCACATTTTAAATGTATTTCATAGTGAAGCAAATTGCCTGGATATTTTTAACAAAATAACTGAAATGTATTACTCATAATCAGTTTTCCATAATTAGTGGCTTTGCAGAATATAGCGTATAGACTTCTCTGTCCATGAATGCGATTAGCGAAGTCCCTAGGAATACACAAACATAAATAAAAACAATAATTTTATCTTCTTTCTTTGTCTCTCTCTCCATCCTCTGTGTTTGATATCAATATCTTTTTAAAATGGTTTGAATTGGGAAATTATGTGCAAAATTTATATTCTTTTAGCTTTGTCTTTGCTCAAGTTTGGTAAAAGATGAGGAGAAACACATTGGCATGTTTCGTGTTTGCAAGGCCTATAAGAATTTTGGGTTTGATACTTACTGTCTATTTCTCTTCCCACAGACTTTTATCTGGGAAGGAACTTGTGATGTCTAAAAATGATGCCTAAGAAATGATGCCTTGGGCCATTTTTTCCTACGGGTAAAACTGAGGTCTATGTATGGTCAAGTTGAGGTTTTCATTATACGTGAATGTTGCACACTCCTGTTTTTTTAAATTCATGATTTTAAAATATATTTTAAGTTATTGCAATGGTTCAGCCACTGTTAAAACAAAAATGAGTAAAAACAGCTCCTCCCACAAGTGCTTGTCAGTTCACTGAAGGAGAAAACAGGTACTCTAAACACTCCATTAACAGAGTGGGGGTTAAATAAGCTCAAAAAAAAAAAAAAAAAGAAAGAAAAAAGGTAACACATGATGCCGTCCGATGATACTATCAAAAGTAGAGAATCAGAAAAGTAATGTCTGGTGCTTTATTCAGTCTACTCCAGCAAAGTAAGTCTTTCATAGAAAGAGTCAGCATCATATGCAAAGACACGAAGTCAAGAATGAGTGCCATTTTTCAAAAATTATGCTTTAATTTGAGGTGACAATCTGGTATCTGTGAGATAATAATAGGCAGAGACATATAGAAGTCAGTTAGATAAAAAAAATAATCTCTAAATTGATGGTTTTGTAGGTGCTATGGAGAAGGTAGATGAGGCAGTGCTGAGGAGGGGATCTGATTGTTGAATGTTGTGTCTGCCATAGCAACTTCAATAAGTGAAGACAATAATAAAAACATACTTAGCAAATGGTCAAGATAAAATGTTGGTAATATTGTTCAGAAAACTATATTGCCTGTGCCATGGTTCACTAGGCTAATCCTCAGCCTACAACGCCGGCTCCCCAGCTTCTAGCCCCAGTTAGGGTGCTGGATTCTGTCCCGGTTGCTCCTCTTCCAGTCCAGCTCTCTGCTGTGGCCCAGGAGTGCAGTGGAGGATGCCCCAAGTCCTTGGGCCTGCACCCGCATGGGAGACCAGGAGGGGGCACCTGGCTCCTGGCTTCGGATTGGCAGGGAGAGCCGGCTGTAGCGGCCATTTGGGGGTTGAACCAACGGAAAAGGAAGACCTTTCTCTTTGTCTCTCTCTCTCTCACTGACTCTGCCTGTCAAAAAAAAATAAACAAAAACAAAAACAAACAAACAAAAAAGAAATCTATACTGAAACTGCACTTTAAAAAGAACACCACAGTCAAGGAAGCTAACTTAGAATATATTGCACTGGTCCTGCCAGGAGAATTTGAAGTTTGGCATTAAAGAGATGAGAGTCACCATGATAGAAAGGAGGCAGGGGCCGGTGCCATGGCTCATTGGGCTACTCCTCCACCTGTGGCGCCGGCATCCCATATGGGTGCCGGTTCGAGTCCCGGTTGCTCCTCTTCCAGTCCCGCTCTCTGCTGTGGCCCAGGAAGGGAGTGGAGGATGGCCCAAGTCCTTGGGCCCTGCACCCATATGGGAGACCAGGAATAAGCACTTGGCTTCTGGCTTTGGATCGGCACAGCTCTTGCCTTTGTGGCCATTTGGGGGGTTAACCAACGGAAAAGGAAGACCTTTCTCTCTGTCTCTCTCACTGTCTATAACTCAACCTTAGGAAAAAAAAGAAAGGAGGTAGACTTTTCATATCTGTAGAAATTATTGTACACAGAACTCAATGTATGTGTACATAGACTGGGTGAAGAAGCAGGTGTACATCTATTCTCTTGGTCTGTGATTTTAATGACTAGGGAGAACATGAGCCACAAAACACACTAAGTTTAGGAGAATGATGGATATTTTAAATACTTTGATTCGTGTATCCATAAAATGGTTATTCAGCTGGGGGTACTATCCTTTGGTTCTTTTTTAGAAGACAACATGGTATTCATTAATACCACAAAGGTATTTAACATGTCCCAGAAGAGGATTTACAAACTTGTTCATTATTTTTTATTGCTGTTACAGATAACAGCCTTGAGAATCACATAAATCTATGACTACTCCATCCAAAGTTTGTATTCATTCTCAGTGGATTCATATTCCTCTAAGAGTATTCATTGGCCCTAGGTTAAAACTTCCTTAATCTCTGTGGGAAAAAGGAGGGATATTAAAAAGATCCTTTGAGAAACCACTCATTAAACCCTTAAAAATGTTCGTTTCAGTGTTGGCTGAATATGTGGTCTGTGATAAAGCTCTCTCTGTTGGCTATCTCTCTCTAAAAACAAATTGACCGTTGACTCCAAGGATTAATGAATTAGTCCATATATCATGATATTTCAGTGTGTAAAATATAATTTTGAAGACAAAACAATGAAAAATTATACTACTGCTAGGATATGAATTTTATTTTATCATAAATTATAAGATCTGCAAGAAAATTCATAGTGATAGTTGTCTCAAGCCTGAATTACATTTTTAAGCTTATATAAATAATACTGTTTTACTTTTGGCATGACAATCCAAAACCTCCTGCCAATATAAAACAATTTACTCCATAGCTAAAAATAGCTCTGGCTAAATTGAAATTAACAAACCAAGACCCAATGGTTGGAAAAGTTTATTGAATATCATGCTCCGATTTCGTTAATGAAGGTATACATTATGCTCCAATAGGTAATTATTTGGATGCCAGGAAAGATGCCAATTTTTGTAGCTGGTGCCAAGATCTACAATTTAGACAGTAAAGAGAAGACACACACTAGAGATATCATATTACTGGGAATCCCAAGCCCTAGAATAGAACTGATCCAACATGAATGTCTTCCACTTTCTGGATTTTCTCGTGTCCTCTACTCCATTAAATTCTAATTATGCTCATTAAAAATAAGATTTCTGAAATACCATGTCTCAAGCACAATGCTAGATTGAAGAACACAGTGGGACAGCTGAGGGTAGTTTAGGGGACATTCTTCCTACCATTTGGTTCATTAGAACAGAAGTTTGTCTCTTTCCACTGCAGATTGGTAATGCTAATATTTCAGACATTTTTCCTTCATAAATTTCTTTGACAAAATTTTAATATGCATGGATTAGAAAGTCTGAAAAATAGTTAGAAATAAGCACTTTTAACTTTGCATAGGAAAATTCTGGAAGAAGATATTTCCAGAGTTAATCCATGAGCTCAAAGACATCAACAAGCTGGAGTTTTTTCACATTATAGCTCCACATTATCCATTATGTTGACATCTCTTAGGGTTCTTTTCCCTTCATTATAGCATGACTATGCCAGATTCAGTGTGCTAATGAGTTTCAAAGACAGGAAATACTAGTACCTGTCTCAATATATAAAAGTCTATTACATAAGTAAAAGGTGACTTTTTAAGCTAATTTGCTTTAATTTAACATATATTTCCAAAACTATCAATAGCATTTAGTACTGTGATAAGTTTCAAAACAATTCAGACAGCTCATTATGTAATTTATTATGTACTGAAGCAATAAATCATAGATTTATAACATTATCTATAATTAGAGAGATTTCATTGAACAGAAAGAAAATATTCACACATAGATATAATAAACACTTATATATCATTAAAAAAACAAACTGTATAAGCTATTTCAATTAACAAACAGTAGTGTTTATATCTACACAGTCCATACTCTGAAAATACATTTGTAATATATTAATTTGTTTTGTATTTCCATTTTTTAAAATTTTTGAGATAACAGTTTTAATTAACATTGTAGTCAAATACTTAATACTCCAATTAATAGAGAATTTCACATAAAATGTAAAATGATGATAGCTAAGTATGAGTATATGCAAGAGGTATAATCAATGATCATATGAAAAGATGTCACTTTCACCAATATAAAGCAAATTTCAAAATAGTCACAGATTATTAAAACTAAAGTAGTTTGATGTTATCAGTTATTTAATTAGAGTCTTCCTGAAAAATTCAGAATATCAATTTGGAGGATAAATTGCATTCTTTAGAACAAAAACTAATGTCAGGTAGCCTTGGAGCTGAGGAACCATTCTTAACCATTTTTTTGACAAAACTTTAAGACAAAGTTTGACAAAACACTATATTTTCAGCAAAACTGGTATACATAGGCGTTTCTCTTTTTTAAATTAATTACAGTATGGATGTCTATGGACATACTACCCTGCACATGCCCCATCTCATCTGCTTTGCTTTCATTGCTAGGGCTTTAGTGGGAGTGTTCACACTTAGTCTACTATTCATGTGTAAGACTTCTATGGATATTTTCATTGTATTCAGCTTTATATATTATGTCACTTTACCATCACTATGAATATTCATTTGTTGTCTGGTCTAAAAGTCAGTGAAATTTAAATGAAAAATTCTATTCATGCTACTAAGCATTGGCTGCTATTAGGCACAAATTTATTTTATTTTAATTTTTTCTGGATATAGAGGTACACAGAAAGACAAGAAAAACAGAGAGGAAGCTCAACTCTTCAAAGGCTCACAACAATTGAGACTTGTCTTGCAAGAAGCTCAGAACCAGTCACTTGAGCCATCATTGTGCCTTGCAGGGTCTGAATTAACAGGAAGCTGGAGTCAGGAACAGAAACTGGGTATCAATCACAGCTCCTCCCAGATGGGTTGCAGGCATTTTAAACTAGTTGAACATCATTTCCCAATAGTAAAAATTTAAAATAACTTTTACTGTGGGACAACTTACAACACAGAGTAAGAAAATACACATTTATCCAGTTTTTTATTGTCCCAAATATGAGCATTCAGGCAGGACAGGATACATCAAGCAAAAGTCTTCAGAGGGAAAACTCTCTATAGATTAATGGCAGGTGGGGGCCAGAATATTCTGGACAAACAAGTAGAAATGGAGCTTCCCAGTGAAGAAAGCAACCTCATTAGAAATGGGGAAACTTTGGAAAGCAATGGTAGAAAATGCCTTTGAATTAACTCCACTCTATTGAGCTGATTCTACAATGGTGCTAAACATAAGGAGAAAATTAGCTATCGGTGCCATCACATATGTCTCTCATCACTGAGAAAACATTTCAGAGTTAACTATGGGTAAGGCTCTAACTTCTTAGTGTTGGTATTCGACTCATTTGCAGTGCGTCTCCTCGATCTTCACAACTTTATCACTCAGAATTATTTCTACAAATCACTGTGTCTTTTTTTTTTTTACACCTCCTGTACCAAATGCCATACTTCATGTTACAGAGATGCTAAATAAATGTTTACTGGGTAGAACAAATGTGGATCATTTGGGAATGCAGTAAAGCGTAATGATTCCATGGTGGATTGGGGAAGGCTAGAGTTGAAATATCAGCTTTGTGTTTTCTGGCCACTTATTCATGAAAAATAGAGTTTCAATTTATTTTTTTATAATAGCAGTAATGGTACCAGAGTCTTAGGATTTAATGAAATTTAAAGAGGAAAAAATAAATTTTTAAATTAAGGACTGAGCATTTGGCCTAGCTATTAAGACACAATTTCAAATGCTTGAATCTGGCATCAGAGTGCCTGGGTGTGAGGAGTAGCTTGGCTAATGCACACCCTGGGAAGGACCATGTGAAACTCAAGTACTTATATCCTGGGCACTAACATGGAAGACCCCGTTGAGTTCCCGGCTCCTGGCTTGCACCTGGCCAAGCCTGTGCTAAGGGGGGAGTGGGCCAAATGATGGAAATGTATACCCTTGTCTCTCAAATAATTTTAATAAAAATGCTCAATAATATGGTCAGTACACATAATATGGGGGCCCTCATTTTTAGTATTCAGCCTGATATTACCAGTTCCTAGATATTAGCATAATTGAGAGATTTGTATGTAAGGTTTGAAAAATTAGAGACACAGGATTTTCAGGAAGGGAAGACAGCATATTGGAAAGGAAATGGGAGTGCAGACAGGGGGACAACAAGCCAGGAATGCTTGGAATTGACTTAATAATTAGCATTCTGAACTCTGAAAAAATGTGGCTAACCAGATGTGCTCTGTCATTAATAAGCAGAAATATCTCCTTCCTGCTACCAATGCCAAGTTGCCCCCAGTGGAAAGATGGTGAAATTGAATAATGACCCTTAATTCATAGTTCTATTAATTTTATACATAAACTTTGATTTTATTTCTTAGATTATTTTATGAATTATTTCCTCTCCTGCATGTGCACAAATAGTGCCTGTTTATTACTTATGTTAAATTCATAAGAAAGGAACTGCTGCAGAGAACAGTTCATTCAAGCAGGTCTGCAATTTTTCAGACTCTTAATTATTTTTTAATCTATAGCAGTAATCATGATGTTTTTGCTATACTGTAAGAAACTGTTTCTGAAGTTTGTCACCTTTTGTGCATTAAGCAAAGTATTTGTCTTATATAAAGATCAGTTCACTTGTTAGTAAAATAGGATTTCTTTTTATTTATTTATTTATTTTTTCTGACAGGCAGAGTTAGATAGTGAGAGAGAGATACAGAGAGAAAGATCTTCCTTCCGTTGGTTCACCCCCAAATGGCTGCCACGGCCGGCGCACTGTGCCGATCTGAAGCCAGGAGCCAGGTGCTTCTCCTGGTCTCCCATGTGGGTACAGGGCCCAAACACTTGGGCCATCCTCCACTGCACTCCCGGGCCACAGCAGAGAGCTGGACTGGAAGAGGGGCAACCAGGACAGAATTCGTTACCCCAGCTGGGACTAGAACCCGGGGTGCCAGCACCGCCGAAGAATTAGCCTAGTGAGCTACGGCTCCAGCCAGTAAAATAGGATTTCTAAAAGCACTGTTGCTTTGGTTTACAATGAAGATAAGATTCTAGATAATATGTGTCAATTTCCTGACAATACATAGACAATTTTTACTAAATTCTTTCAGATTTATCATTTAACTGATTTGCAAAGATAATTCTTTGAAGTAAATAGAATCATACCCCTATTTACAGGAAAAGAAATCTAGGTCTAAAGAGTTACTCTTGTTATTTTCACTCTTGTCCTTGCTTCTGGGAAGAGGTAGAATCAAGAATTGACTCAGGTACAAAAATCGAGACCCAGTGCTTTTATACTCATCATGTGGACATGTGTGAATATGTGCCTGTGTGCTTGCGTGTTTCTTGCTCTGTGTACCTGAAACGTTGAATTAATTGTTTGCAAGTTTAATTGTAGGAAGAATCAAAGAGCTGACTGTATTAATAGTTTAAGCTCTGGGGCCAGCGCTGTGGAGTAGTTGACTGAGCCTCTGTCTCCAGTGATGGCATCCCATCACTGATGGCGCTAGTTCCTCTCCTGGCTGTTCCTCTTCCAATCAAGCTTTCTGTTTGTGGCCTGGGGAAGCACTGGAAGATGGCCCAAGGGCTTGGGAGACCCAGAAGAGGCTCTGGACTCCTGGCTTCAGACCAACACCAGCTCCGGCCATTAGGGCCATTTGGGATGTGAACCAGAGGGTGGAAGACCTTACTCTCTGTCCCTCTCTCTCTCTATAACTCTGTCCCTTAAATAAACGAATAAATCTTTAAAAATAGTTTAGGCTCATTTTAACCAACTTTCTTTTATACTTAGTGTAGGTAATGGAATGCATATTTGATTAATGTAAAATCCTTAACCAAATAAGAAAATGCATAGTCTATTGTAAATAGACTGATAAGCACACACATACACTATATATATATGTGTGTGTGTGTGTGTATGTGTATATATATATATATAATGACAAATTGTCATATATATATATATATATGACAAATTGGGAAACAGAAAGAAGACATTGACAGTCAAAGATGGGATAATAAGTAAGGTGGAACATGTTTTAGCCTAAGAATAGACATGGAGAAAGGGACACTAAAGCATTGCTTTAAGGAATGGACAGAGCTTCTCACTGGGGGTGGAGGGTGGGGTCATTCCAGAGGGTGAGATAATTGTAAAGAATAGAGGTGGAGTGAACATTATGATTTTGAAAATAAGAAGACTTTGAAAAAATAAATTTCACTAAATTGGAAATTTAGCAGGAGTGGGAAAAAGAAGTAAGTCTAGCAAGGCTCACAAAAGACACAATACTTTTATTGAATTCCAAGTAAGATTCAATGAGATTGTGGATATTCCCAGCAGAGAAGAGGAATTGTCTTTTTCTCTCTGCTTAAGTATTTTCAGAATTGATAATGTTGGAAAATTCCAGGAGTAGTAGTTTAGAGATCATGCCTCATGATCAGAAAATCTGCCGCTTTGATTTACTGCCTAAAAATAATCTACCTCATTTTACCTCTTGAGCAACGTTCACAGAATTAATGGTGCAATGCCAAGCATATGGCTGCTGATGACAGAGAGATGCCCAACCTGTGAGCAGACTCTCAGAGAGAGCTAAAATGAATGTTTATGGTCTCATTTGTAACTAGCACAATCATGGGAGTTTGTGAAATCCCTTTTAGAGCTGCAATTTAATAGAAGTCATCTAATTAAAACTCACTAAATAATCCTTGTTTTAGCTATTTCTTTAGCTTAATTGAATGTATGCCATTTACTTTTCAAGGACTTTTAACTACTGTCCCAGTTGAGACTTTAAAAAGCAGCTGTTATTGTGACACAATCTGGTAAGGGATCAAGCATATTTCAGTTTATTGAGAAAATTAAGCAAGGAGGTGATTTAAAAATAATGGCCTGTAACTGTACTGTAACCAAATATCATGCACTATTTAATAATAGTACTTGGAACTAAGCAAATTTGAGACTCTGAGACCAAATCACTTGGGATTGGAGCTCCTCTTGGGTAATAAAAATACTAGTTCTACACCTGCAAGCATTTGACATATACATCTGCTCGTTCGCGTTGAATGCTGAATGTATAGTGAGCTCTTCAGGAGGTACTGCATAAACAAAGAACCCCTTTCCCAAGAAACAGTGCTGCACTGAGGCCCATTAATAGCATTCTTTATATTTACATAGGGGTTGCTGGCAGGAAAATCAGACTTAATATTTCAAAAATGTGTGAAGAGTGTTTTACTTGAACTTCTTTGTGATAAGCTGAAACCAAGCAAAAGAAAGTCAGAGAACTAGAAATATACCTGTCCTGGAGGAATAAATGAGATCAGAGTACAACTGAGAGTTTATCATCCACAATGGATGATACCAATACCTATGTGAAGTATTCTTTTAAATGACCTGAAATTTACTCTCAATATGTATTTTCTCATAATATTGATTATGTAAAAATTACTCAGAGTTACACAATATGAAATAATTTTAATGGGGAAAGGGTTATGCTCTAAAATCCTTTTTTTTTTCCTAATGTAAGTTTGAAGGAAAATGGTTGAAACTAAAATCATAATGATGATTTGAATGATTTGGAAAATTTATCTTAATATGACAGGTCCCTTAATGAGAAAACTGATATACATAGAAAGATCTTATTTTATGAGTCTTAACTTTCAGGCTTCTTTGTAATTTTCTTGACAAGGTTTCTCAGTACAAAATAGCACATGCTAATCCATTGTATTCCTATATACCAACATAAAACCTAGCAAAAACTTTAAAGAAGTGATCAATATATCATAAAAATAAAACGGATATGAATAAACGTATGATGGACAAGAACAGCTACAAAGTTGTTAAATGTCAATGAGATGCGTTAGAGAATTGATTATCTGTTATTTTACCACATATCAATAGCAAAACAATATTGTAAATGTGTAAGATTCTTCAATTTGACTTATATTTTTAATGTAATCCAAATCCAATTGCAATGCATTTTAAGTGAAAACTGATTCAAAATTTATATGAAATCAATTGTGAAGAGTTAGCCATTGTTAAGATATACTTAAGGGGAAGAATATAGATGAATTTTTCTGATGAAATAAAATAATTTTACAAAGTTATACAAATTCTGAGTGAATAATATTGGAGTAGAGGTAACGAGTATAGAATATGGGCATGGGCTACAAATATACAGATGCTTGGTACATGACAGGGGTCCCTGAAGTGTATTTGGGAAAACGTAGTGTGGTTCCAGTCATTGCTTCACTTATTGGGTAATCAGAAGGAGAAATGAAAGAAGTTTGATTCCCACTCAAAATCATTACAAGTGGACTAAATATCTAGTACAGGAAGACAAGACAAAATGTTTTCCAAGATAACATGAGAATGTCTTTGTGATCTCAAAACGGGGAAGTCTTCTCAAAGCACAAGACATACTAATATAAATCCAAATACTTTGATTAATAAGTCCAATAACATTGATATTGAGAATGCTTGTTTATTAAGATCTCATGTAGTTAAAATCCACTATGTTTAAGAGCATATTTTAGAACATGTGAATCTGTATCCATCAACACAAAACATCCAAAACATTTGATAAAACTTGGAAAAACTATGTGAACAGTTACTTCACAAAAGTAGATAACCAAATTTATAACTCATGAAAAAGCGTTGAACTCATTGCTCATTGGGAAATACACACTAAAATAATGATACAGTCTACTTTAGGCATCCAGAAATTGGTGAAAATACTATGAATTGGCAAATGTGGACATCAGGGAATCCTCCATATTTCCATTTTTTAATGATAAGAAAGAAATAAATTAAGTACTTTGGGTAACAGAAAGCATTATCTAATGAAGTTGATAATGGGCATACTTTATTATCAAAGTTTAGGTTTCTGAGTACAGGTCACAGAAAATATGCATACCTAACAAGTATATAACAAAGTAGCAATGTTAATAAATAGTAAAAAGATAATAAAAATGAGACACAAATATCATTTGAGTGTAAAACAAGATTAAATTATCATTAGTCAGATAATTGATTACTACCCTTGTTAAAATTAGTGGAATATATCTATTAATACTCATCAGTGTTAATCTCTGTAACATTTTGAGGAAAAACTAGTCATCGGAGAATACTGAAAGTCTGAGTTCAGTTATATACAGTTTCAAAGATACACTATAAAATAAAGACAAGGAAGTGAATTATACATATTAAATTCAAGATCAACTTGTAGGGAATGGATGTTTGGCACAGTGGTCAGACATCACCACTTAAGGTGCCAGCATCCCACATCAGAGTGCCTGGGTTTTGAATCAGCTTCCCTCTCTTTTCCCGCTTCTTGCTGACATACGCCCTGGGAAAAGGGTGATGTCCCTTGTAGTTCTGTGCCTTCCACCCTTGTGGGAGATCTGGATTGGGTTCCCAGATTTACCTGACCTAACCCCATATAATTCAGGCAGTTGAAGAGTGAATCATCAAATATGAAATCTCTCCTCTGTCTCTGACCCTTGACCTTTCAAATAAACAAAATAAAATATTTTTTTTCTAGAAGGATAATCCTCAGGGAAAGGGAACATTCTGACTGCTGAGATACACAAGAGGATTCAAGTGTGATTAATGTTCTTTTCCTTCACTCTCTGTGGATACCCCAAGGCTTGCGCGCATGTTTTCTTACTCTTGCTTTTGTGTTCTCTCTCTCTCTCTCTCTCTTTCTCTCTCTCTCTCTCTCTCCACACACACACACACACACACACACATCTTAGGGATATGATATACAATACATTGTTTATGATAGAAAACGCCATAAGTTTTTGATAGAAACATACAGTTCTTTTTAGTTTTTCACAGATTCAGTATAATTCATAGGTACAATTCCAAGAATATGTTAGTCCTTTCTCCTTCTCTCCCTCTCCGTCTCTCTTTCCATGTTTCCCACCCTTCCTCCCTCTCCTTTTCTTGTTTTTTTTTTTATTTGTTTGTTTTTCAGGTAACAAATTTTAAATTTATTGCAATAAAAATACTATACTTATGGTTATTTATTTGTTTGAAAGAGTTAGAGAGAGAGAGAGCGAGCGAGAGAGAGAGCTCTTCCATCATCTGGTTCACTTCCATGCTCTGATTCGCTATCCAAATGGCCACAGTGACCAAGGCCAAGTCACGGCAAAGACAGGAACCTGGAGTTTCATCTGTATCTCCCACGTGGGTGCAGAGCCCCAAGCATTAGGACAATCTTCCTGTTCTCACAGGTCATTAACATGGAGTTAGTCTACATTTTCAGAGTAGTGAATTCTAGAGGCTGGAAAGGGGTGAGAAAGTTAGGCTTGATTAAGGGTACTAACACACCATTATGTAGAAGTGGACAGCAAATGATACCAGTACAGCATTATGTAGAAGGAGAGCAGCAGCATGTGGATCAGCTATAAATCACAATAATGTGTTACACAATGTGTGAAGAACTGGAGGAGAGAAGGTGGTAGTCTCCAAACAGTAGAAAAAAATTTAAGCAGTGGGAATTCCAGTTTATCAATTTGACCATTTGTACTGCATATATGGGTGGATGATTTGCACTGTACTCCATAGAAATGCACAAATATTACATGTTAATTAATTATTTAAAATAATTTATTTAAAAAATAAAGAATAAACAAAATTTTTGGAAATCAAAAATGTTTTTATGTCATGGCAATTTTGTTCGATTCTTCTTGGTTGCCTATTTCACACAAAAACACTGGAGTACACTCATCTTGGTTTTTATGTGTGTGTGTTTTCACACTGTCCCATAATAACCTTTTTTTTTTTTGACAGGCAGAGTTAGACAGTGAGAGAGAGAGAGAGACAGAGAGAAAGGTCTTCCTTCCATTGGTTCACCCCCCAAATGGCCGCCAGGAGCCAGGTGCCTCCTCCTGGTCTCCCTTGCAGGTGCAGGGCCCAAGTACTTGGGCCATCCTCCACTGCCTCCCTGGGCCACAGCAGAGAGCTGGACTGGAAGAGAAGCAACAGGGACAGAACCAGCATCCCAACCGGGACTAGAACCTAGAGTGCTGGCACCGAAGGCAGAGGATTAGCCTAGTGAGCCGCGGCACTGGCCCATAATAACCCTTTCTATATTTTAAGCTTATGCATCCATTCTAAAGATTTTTCCCACTGTATTTTTTTAAATCAAAATTGCATGGCCTTTGAAAGGGTTATGTTTCTCCTTCCTTTGGGAATGATCAAGTTATGATTTTTCTCATTTCATCAGGAACAGTTATTTTTTGCAGCCAAACTTGTATCAAGTCCTTCAAAATCATCACTCAACTTGCATTATTCTGTTTATGTGTGCCATTCTGATAATACAATTGTTGTAATCTAATAATTAAGATTCATATTTTGATACTCTCTTGTGCCAAGAAAATCGACCACAATACTTTGAGTTCTTAAAATTGTCTGGGTTGGTGCAGAAGTTTGGTGTAGCATTTAAGATATCCACATTGTATATCAGATTACCAGAGTTCAAGTCCCAGATCCTTGATTCCGACTAATAAAAACTGTCTTAAGTTTGAATTTGCCTCAACATCCAAAAAGTAAGACTAATGATTTTGATGTTTTTACCGATCTTCTAGAACATTTTGCTTTGCAATCATTGGCAACTAACATGCTGGTGCTGTTTCTGATCTCTACACAAATTTCTCATGGATGCGATTGTTCAAGATAGGCACACACACAGCAGAGGAAAACTGATTTTTTTAAAGATTTATTTATTTATTTGAAAGTTATAGTTGAGAGAGAGAAAGAGAGAGAGAGATCTTTGCATCTGCTGGTTCACTCTCCTAATGGCTGCAATGACTAGGTCTGGGAAAAGACAATGCTAGGAGCCAGGAGCATCTTCCAGGTCTCCAACATGAATGAAGGGGCCAAAAAACTTGAGGCACATTCTGCTGCTTTTTCCAGGTGTTAGCAGGCAGTTGGATTGGAAGTGGAGCAGCTGTGACACAAACCAATGCCAATAGATACCGCTGTCTCAGGCAGAGGCATTACTATTCCACAATGCTGGTCAACAAAACCAGTAATTTTTATGGAATATAATTCTCTCTTCCCTCTATTTCTTACTGAAATACACCTAGTGTATGCCAATATTCAAATAAACTCACAGATTTAAAGAAACACTAGTCAAAAAGCAAAATCACATGTTAAATACATCCATAAATGTAGACATCAAAAATATGAATAAATACATAAAAGATAAACATGTTAAATCTTTCATTTGGATTTCTCATAAACCATCCTATTCCCTTATTCAGTTCTTAAGCATATTATTTCCTAGAATACACACAAGCATACATGTTGAAAACTATCCATCTTACTTCTATTATTGGACTATGAATAAAGTATTTATTTAAAATGATATAAACTATGAGGCTCTGACACAATATCTATAAATATAAAATCATGCAGAGGTAAATGATAGATGGATAGATGAATGGATGGGTAGATAGATAGATAGAAATAGAAATCAAGCCCTAGCATCAGAATGTGTGTGTTTGAGTCTTGGCTCTGCTTTTGATTCCATTTTCCTGCTATTGCACACCTGGGGAAGGCATTGTGATGGCTCAAATAGTTAGATCTCTGTGACCACATGGAAGAACTGGATGAATTTCTGGTTTCCAGACATTTGTGAATTAAAACAGTGAATGGGAACTCTGTCTAGTTTGCTCTCTCTATGTCTCTCTGCCTCTCAAGTAAATAAAAAATAAAAACTGAAAGTCTCTTGATAAGAAACATTAAGAATTTAAAAGCTCTAAGGATTAAATAAGTAAAGAAAGAGATATGAACCCTGTCATGTTATGCAATCAAAAAAGTGTTAAGTATAAAAGCAATGTAAAAACCTAAAAAAAGTATTTTTACAAAAATAAAAATGTTGAGTGAAGCAAATAATTATATATTTTTATGATATTTATTAATCACATGAAAAATTTGACAAGAAATAAACCACAGAAAAGCAGTTACTTCTTGAAATGATAGGATTGTGGAAGAATTATTTCTGTATCAAGATTTTAAATTATTTCATTGTGATGCCATCAAATTAGGCATCAAAATATTTAAAAAGTTTAAACAAAATTAAGATAATGTAAAAGTTCCCTAAGACTGTATACCCTGGAAAATTGAATGATTCAGTTAGTTCTCACATGGGCATATACTATCTGTTAGACCAAAATATCCATTATTGTTTTCATTTCACATAAACCAATGACAATAGCATTATAAAGAACACATACTCATCTTTCATCCATGCTCATCTTATTTTCTGATTGTATCCCTGGTTTTATATTTTAGTATGTGTACTTACACTGGTTATAACTAATTAGCATTGCAACGATTAACTAATTAAGTTATATTTTATTCCAAGATCATTATATAATCAATATAAATATTATAAATATTGAAATGGCACATTAACCACATAAGAAAGTAACAATTTTGGAAAATATATAAACCAAGGAAATCTACAATTTGAGTTCAAAATGTTCTTTTAGGAAAAAAAATTGAGATAATTTATAATTGTGTAATGTATTGTGAGTAGATACATAATTTTTACAGAGTTATTTGAAGGAATGACGTTAAAATAACAGTGTATCAACCTAGATGATACTGTGAAAAGTATTCTCAATTATGGTAATGAAATACAAGCATGGGCATTAATGTATATGGCACACTGATACAGTATGGGTAAAATTACATGGTTTAGTGCAGTGCTCTTCTATAGGGATTTTTGGCACAATCCAACATTGGAGTTGGTCACAGGCATGACTCTTCCCCTGGAAATTATAGTATACCATTTAGGAAAGTATGTCTTCCTATTTAGCATTTATTTATTTGTCTTGGAGAAACAACATAGTTGAAGAAAATTGATAATCCCCCTCAATCTTGATACAAACAAAGTAAAAACTACAAAAATTCACTTATTTAAAAGTTACTACAATAAAACATGACCTCCCCTTTATCCACTGGAGATAGATCCAAGACCTTCAGTGGATGCCTGAAACCACAGATAGAACCAAACCCTATAAACACTCCATTTTGTCCCATACATGTCTATGATGGTGTTTAACTTATAAATCATCACAGTGAGATATTAGTAGCAATAATAAGATAGAACAATTATAAACACTGTGATTTGGTCTGTGTCATCTCTTTCCTCCCTGTCTCAAAGTAACTTAATGTTCTGTACTCACCAGATGATTCTTTGCCCATGTGATGAGATTAAATGAAGTTGAGTAATCTAGGAATTGTGACGGACGCTGGACTACCACATAAGGGTTACTTTAACACAAAATCCATGATACTGCGACAGTCTGCCTGATAACTTAGATGGCTAGTAAGTGATTGATGGACAGGTAGCATATATAGCATGGCTAAGCTAGATGAAAGAATGATTCATATTCTGATAGGCACATTAGAGTAGAATGATGTGAGATTTCATCACACTCCATAGAATGGTGAGCGATTTAAAATTTAAGAATGATTTCTATAAATGTTCATTTAGTACTTTTAGGGAATGGCTTACCATAAAATATGGAAAGCAAAATCTCAGAAAATGGGGGACTATTATGGACAAAATAATATGTTCAACTGTCATTGACACAGGTTCCTAAGACACATTTTTAAACTAAAGATAAGGCAAAAACAAACAAAAGTTTGTTAGCCATGCAATAAAAGAAATATTGAAGGGAACTGGGCTCCTGAGCTTGGGAAAGAGTGAGAATGAATTCAACAATGCAATATAGTCACATGATTGGCAGAGTCCCCAGTGCTTGGACCATCTTCCACTGCATTCCCAGGCACGTTAGAAGGAAGAGCTGGTTTGGAACCAGAGCAGCCAGAACTTGAAGCCGCTCTCTGATACTGGATGCTGCTAATGCAAGCTGCTGCTTAACTTGCTGTGCCACAAAGCTGGCCCGCTATTGCATTCTCTTTATGTTAAAGGTGTGACAGACTTCCACACAAGCCATTTTGGAAAATAGGCATGTAGTTATGGGAGCAGGCATTGTGGCACAGTAGGTTAAACTGTCACCTGTGATACTGACATCCCACATGGGTGCCAGTTTGCGTGCTGGCTGCTCCACCTTAGATCTAGCTCCCTGCTAAAGCTCCTGAGAAAGCAGCAGAAGATGGCCCAAGTGCTTAGATCCCTGCCACATGCATGGGAGACTGACCCAGATGGAATTTCAGACTCCTGGCTTCAGCCTTACTCAACCCTGGGTATGTAGCTGTTTGGAGAATAAACAAGCAGATGGAAGATTCTCTCTCTCTCTCTCTCTCTCTCTCTCTCTCTCTCATATATATATATATATATGCATACCTATCTCTCTCTCTCTCTCTCTATATATATATATAGATAGATAGATATAAATAATATATATATATAACTCTGCCTTTCAAATGAATAAAATAAACCTTTAAAATAGTAATCATGCATTTGATTTTCATTCATGTATTTTTAAATGGAATACTAAATCCAAATAAATTGGTAGTTTTATAAATTAAATTATTTATCCAAGTTCCATTGGTCAAAAATTGGCAAAATTGAGAGTAATTGCATATTATATCATACATGTGTTCACGTACCTAAGATAGTCTTTTCCATGACTGAATGTGAAATGATACGCATAGTTTGGATAATATAAAGATGGGAATAATAGAAAGTTCTTAAGTAATAAAGACAGAAAACTGTCCAAATCATCTTTTAAAATAATTGCTATTTTAACATCATAGTTTCATAGATACATGTCATAGGATAAAATAATTAATTTCTATATTGAATATTTTAGTTAATGTAACACCTTTGTATAGTAGGTTTACTTTATTTATTTATTTGGACAGGCAGAGTTAGTGAGAGAGAGAGATAGAGAGACAGAGAAAAAGTTCTTCTTTCCGTTGGTTCACCCCCCACATGGCCACTATAGCTGGTGCACTCTGATGATCTGAAGCCAGGAGCCAGGTACTTCCTCTTGGTCTCCCATGCGGGTGCAGGGCCCAAGCATTTGGGCCATCCTCCACTGCCTTCCTAGGCCACATCAGACAGCTGGACTGGAATAGGTGCAACTGGGACAGAATCCAGTGCCCCAACTGGGACTAGAACCCGGGGTGCCGGCACCGCAGGTGGAGGATTAGCCAAGTGAGCCGTGGCACTGGCCTAGTAAGTTTACTTAAGCTATAAAATCATGGTAAACATGTAGATCATAGTACATAACCCATCCACTGGGTGGGAGAGACAGTAGAAAAAATTAAGCTGGAGATAATGTTAGAAAAAGAATATGTTTGGAGTACACTATGCTCTTGCATAGTGAATTCTTGGAAGGGCTTAATTGCACTAAGATTATTTATAGATAATCCTGGTATCTAGATTGGATATAGCATTTGTAAGAGAAAGAGACAGAGAGAGAAGTAATGTGGAGGATTAAGGGTACGTTTCCAACTTTAATATAATCAAATAATCATGCTGAAAATGGCCTTGGAGATGCTATTTTAGGTGTTTGTGTATATGCTCCTGTGTGTGCGCCCTGTGATCAGTATTATACATTTCAGTATTATAAATTGTTGCCAAGATATTGCCACCAGCATTCTTCATCAAAGAACATTGTAATAGATCATAGAAAAGGCAAAATGAAAATGGAGCAAGGCAGAAGCTGGACATGTTAGCAGACACTAATGTCATGAATGGCATCAACCACGTTTCATAAAATACTGGCATTTTCACAAAAATGTCTGTCTGTTAGCTTATCATGCTGGCTTCTTTTACATGAACCAAATGCAATAGAATGATGTCAAGGTATAGTCGGGGATCGGTGTGGGGTGTATTAAAAACAGCTTCCACTGGGCCTGAGCTGTGACTGAGCATTAATGCTTAGATGATTTTTAGGGAAGTGCATTGTGGAAGAAGGTTAGTAGCTAGGAAATAAAAGTAAGGAAAAGGAGCTGGTACCATGTTTATCTTTGCAAATTTCCTACTTGCTCACATTTTCATGATAATAGAGCCAAGATTTTTTTCCTGCTAAAATACAAAAAACTGTATCAGGAAATGTTAAAATTAATGAAATAATCAAGATTTTAACAATCAAATTGCCTCATTTGTAAAGTGAGTTAAAATCAACATGAGTTATCATCAGAGGAAGTCAACTGGGTCACACTAATAAAATGGAAAAGCATGAACAACCTGATGACGCATGGCAGTTTCATCACCACAAACATTCTCTGTTAAGATAATGAGCTTGACAATAGCTGTCCTTATTTCTCAGCTCTCATAGCACAAAGTCATTGTACAGAATCTTGGGAAGAGAACAATTCATTTTGGCTACAGAATCATTCCACAGACTCCAAAAATCATCAGGGCAATGCTGCCAGAAGTTGCAGGACTTGGTTACTTGAATTAATTTACCCAAGTTCTGACAGACAGTGAAATTTTCATAATGAAAGGTTTGTTTCATAATGAGTAGTTCAGTAAGACCTCAAGTGTTGAACTCCCTCCTAAATAGAGCTTAGGTTTATTCAAATATTTCTGATGTGTAAATTATTTTTCACCCCATTTATTCCCATCAACTACACCTTCATTCACCAGCTCAAAACATTTTCCATAAGCAGATGCACATGTTAGATGGAACCTAGTGCATTAGTTTATATTTTAAGAAATTTTCCATCTGAATTTTTATGTTAAGAAATTGTTCCAAATCTATCTAGAACATACACACTAAATATACAAATCATGAAAATTTCAAAGAAATTTAAACTGATATTGATCTGCTAAGAGAAACATTATTTATAATTGGTCAAATAGTCTGGTTTGCAGAGAATTAACTATCAAACTGTATTAAACCTCAGTGGAGAGGGAACCATAGGATCCCAAATGATCTGTATGCTTGTGACCATAGGTAGCAGGATTAGAGGGTCATGACTAATGATCCAAGGCCTATGTTTACACTACTCTGTAGTCTTGTGTAGTGACAAGGAGTGATAAGAAGAATGAGCAATCTAGATAATAAGATATGCTTTATTGCCTTAGTGCATGACTTCAACTGTGAAATCTGTTAAGGACCTTGTTTAAGGAGTGTGCAGCACGAAACTAAAACCATCAATTTTGTCTAGCTGTGTCTCTTGGGGAAGGTATTTCAATGCAATGTTGCTCTCATTTTTAAAAAGAATTTCAGAATATACCTATTTGTATTTATGTGAAAGGTAGGGGGAGAGAGAGACAAAAAGTGAATCTTCCATCCTCTGGTTCACTATCCAAATACTCTCAAAAGCCAGGAGCCTGCAACTGAAACTGAGTCTCCCAAATAGGTGGCAGGGACTCTAGTACTTGAGCCATCTCCCGTTGCCTTCCAAGGTATGCATTAAGAGGAAGCTGAAATCAGAAGAGAGCCAGGACTCAAACCCAAGCACCACAATGTGGGTTGGCAGCATCTCAAGTGATATCTTCAGCATCATGCAAAATGCCTGCCCAAGTTACATTCATGTTTGAAGTGTTCTAAAATAGTTTGAAAGATTACTGCTTTCTCCCAAAAGAACACCCAGTGACAGATGTAGGTTAGTATTTCCCTTGCAAAAAAAAAAAAAAAAAGTGGGAGGAGAGTTCTGCCTGATTCCTAAGTGAGTATTGAACAAGGAAGTCTATGACCTCAATTATTGTTTGAGAGGTACATGTATAAATGAGAGAGAGGGAGAGAAAGAGCGAGTGAGTTATCATGCCACAATGATGGCTGGCACTTGGTTAGGCCAAAGGTGGGAGTTGGAAACTAATTTGGTCTCTTAGCTGGGAAGGTGGCACCCAAATTCTTGACCTATCATCTGCTGCCTCCCAGGGTCTGAAATAGCAAGAAGCCTTAGTCAGGAGCCAGACCCACTCCAAAATTGGGAATCAAATCCAGGCACTCCAGTGTAGAATACTGACAACCTAACCACTAGCAAAATGCCTATTCTTATATCCTCATATAAAAAAAAAAACTTATTTATTTATTTTGATAGACAAGCAGAAAAGAGGGAAAGAGAGAGGCTAGATATTGAGGCAGAAAGAGTTCTCCTATCTGCTGATTCACTTCCCAAATGTCCAAAATAGCCAGGTCCTGGCCAGGCTGAATCCAAGATCTGATAACTCAATGTAGGTTTTCTACCTGGGTGACAGGGGCCCAACTATTTGAACAATCACCTACTGCCTCATAGGGTGCACTTTAGCAGGAAGCTGCAATTGGGAGTGGAAATGGGGCATGATACGAAATGTACTGGAGTCCCGTTTGGCATTCTAACTGCCAAGCCAAATGCCCTCCCGTATCTCTTCAATTCTTGATTTCTCCCACTCACTTTCCTTAGATTTGTACCCTCCTACTAGAATTCATTCTATTGTTAAGAATGTTGATCATACATAGATCTTCTTTATGAGGCAATCTGCTAAGATGAAAAATGAAAGTAGCAAATCCAAGTTGTGCTTGATTTCACAAACCATGCACATTAACACAGAATCAGATGTAGCAAGGAAAAATTTTTCTGTTCCAAAAACATAATGTAGCCAATGAAAAGCTCTGCTACTGAATGAAAATTATTATTCTGTCATTAACAGTGAGAATGGTAACTTCTGAGATATGTTCCTTCAGTCATAATTTTTTAGTAGAAACTGCCAATGTTTGACCTGCACTCACATGAACACAAATTGGCATCATGACCCAAGATGATCCTAACATGGTGTTTCATTTCACTCTTTCAACCACATATGTCACTCTAGGAATGTTTGTTTATTTTTATTTTTATTTTTGACAGGCAGAGTGGACAGTGAGAGAGAGACAGAGAGAAAGGTCTTCCTTTGCCGTTGGTTCACCCTCCAATGGCCCCTGCAGCCAGCACGCTGCGGCCAGCGCATTGCGCTGATCCAAAGGCAGGAGCCAGGTGCTCCTCCTGGTCTCCCATGGGGTGCAGGGCCCAAGCACTTGGGCCATCCTCCGCTGCACTCCCTGGCCACAGCAGAGAGCTGGCCTGGAAGAGGGGCAACTGGGACAGAATCTGGCACTCTGACTGGGACTAGAACCTGGTGTGCCGGTGCTGCAAGGCGGAGGATTAGCCTATTGAGCCACAGCGCCGGGCACTCTAGAAATGTTAAAGGATCAAAGCTAGGCTGTTCTAATTCTTCTCTGGGATGTTTAATATTTCAGTAGATGAAAAAAACCTTTATGTGAATTCATTTGTTATCACGACCCAACAACAACCCCAACATCTCCATAATCTTGAACCTTGAGACATAATTCCATTGCACATATTGCACATATAGCTACTCTTATATAATGTTTAAAAATATTGACACTGGAAAGGTCTACACTTAAACAGCAGTGACACTTCTATTAAGGTGTCAGTCCCTTTACGTGAAGTATATAATTTCTCAGTCTGTGATTCCTGTTGTACAAGGAGATGGTGATTTCTGCACCAGATATATGCTATGTTATGACTGTACTATCCTGGCATAGTGTAACTCTTCAATGCATGTTTGCAATTTTCATTGTTTATGACTTTTGTCAGAACCTAATAAATGCATTTTTAGTTAAGCATCACAATTCCTTTCTGCCCTAGTTTCTTTGAATTCCGAATCAAGATATGCACTACTATTAATTCATTTTTTTCAATATCCTGCAAAGATTGAATTTAAAAACTAGAGTGAGTGTAGCAATGTTGGTATTTAAAAGTAATGTAAGTAAAGCAATACTTTGCTATTTTGAGCTAACCAGTTTTACCATCTCTGCATAGTCAGTTTTCTGTGATTTATAAACATTTTATTATTATAGACCCAACATAAACTTATGTGTGATTTTCCTGTCCTCACTGAGACACTAAATAAATCTACCAAGGTAATACATATAATTCTAGATAAAAACCAATATTTACAGGTCCAGAATTCATCTTCATCTCCATGGTCTGTTGCTTATTGTCTTGATATTTATACATATATATACACCCTTTCCCTACATTACCTTATTCTCTTAAATGAAGAAAAATATTTCCCATCCTTTGTTTTGGAAGACATTATTGTTGATCAGGAAAAATTCAGTATATTAATATCATTCATACTTATGTTTTGGTTTCCAAAATTAGATCTCCCTGAAGTGAGCAAAATCCACCTAAGGCGGATGGAACACTATAACACAGCTCTCAGTTTGGATTTCAGTTCAAATGCAAATACTGGTTAGACTAGACAATGGAAACATACTAAGTCCAGCAATAAAATCTCATGAGAAACCAAACTTTTGTGTTATCCACATATACAAACTCTTGAAATACATAATTAAAAGTGTGATAAATTGTGTTTTTTAGTTAAGTAGTAACTATTGCAGGAAAATACATTAGCTTAGTGTAGTTTTTTTTTTTTTTTTTTTACAGGCAGAGTGGACAGTGAGAGAGAGAGAGAGACAGAGAGAAAGGTCTTCCTTTTCCATTGGTTCACACTGCAATGGCCACTACAGCCAGCGGCTGTGGCCAGTGCACCACACTGATCCAAAGCCAGGAGCCAGGTGCTTCTCCTGGTCTCCCATGTGGGTGCAGGGCCCAAGGACTTGGGCCATTGGGCCATCCTCCACTACACTCCTGGGCCATAGCAGAGAGCTGGACTGGAATAGGAGCAACTAGGACAGAATCCGGCGCCCCTACCGGGACTAGAACATGGTGTGTCGGCGCCGCAGAGGATTAGCCTATTGAGCCGAGGCGCTGGCCAGCTTAGTGTAGTCTTGAAGGTGATGATATTTAGATTTTCGGAATTATTTTAAGGATAATTGCTTATAATAATTACAGATACATAAGAAAATAATAAGCACACCAGTCTGCTAATCCCAGAAATTCCTTAAATATATAGCTACTCAAAACCACACATAAATTTCCTAAACTAAAAACCTTTGTACTCCACAACACAGGTACAAGAATAAAATGACAAGTTATAGGCTAATGGAAGATATTTATAAGTCATAAAAGTGCTGCATTTAGAAAAGAAAGAATACTCACCTCAATAATATAAAAACAAACCACTCAAAGTTATTTCTTTTTTTAAAAAAACTATATGACAAATATGATAGATATTCATTGTTTTAAAGATTTTATTTATTTATTTGAAAGGCTGAGTGACAGAGGTAGAGAGAGGGAGAAGGAGGGGAGGAGGAGGAGAAAGAGAGAGAGAGAAAGAGAGAGGGAGAGGAAAGAAAGCTCTCCTCTGGTCTGCTTGCTGGCCCCTACCAAATGCTGGCACGGCCAAGTTTAAGCCAGGCACTTGTCAGGAGTCAGTTACAAAAGCCAAGAACTCCATCTGGGTCCCTTACATTGGTGACAGAAACCCAAGTACTTGAACCTTCATCAGATGTTCTTTAATTTGTAAATGGGTAAACAAACATGGTGTCTTCATAAAATGGAAACAACTTAGCAATATAAAGTAATGAACTACTTATACAAAAGCTGTTTAGTGAATCTTAATTGTATTATGCTGAATGACAGAAACCAAATCCAAAAGACTATAAGGTCTTTGATATCAACAAAATTACCTTCTGGGGAAATGCAAAACTATAGTTGTTACCAGGATTTAAGGAGTTGAGAGTGAGCTGTGGCAACAATTATAGAAGATAACATGAGGATCTCTGTGGGTAATCAGATTGTTTTGTATCTTAGTTGTGATTGTAGTTAAAAGACTATTAGTCAAAATTCAGGTATCAGCAAACCTGAAGTGTGAATTTTAATACATATAAATATTGAAATAATTTTTCATTAAAAAAGGGATATTAAGAAGTAGAACTTTTCTAGATCCACATTTTCTCCTTCTCTCACTTCAATTGTGCAATTCAAACTCCATCCATTTATCTAAGCACTCTTTATATAGAAACTAATTACTATATTGCAGTTTATCAACTACAGAAACCTTTATATACATGTAAGTTTTACTCAGATGAATGGCAGAGAGAGAGAGAGAGAGAGAGAGAGAGAGATCTTCCATCTTTTAATTTAGTTCCCAAATAGCCACAAAAGCCAGGGCTGGGCCAGAAGGCAACTAGGATCCTGGAACTCCCATCCGGGTTTCTCACACTGGGGGAGGGGTCCAAATACTTGGGCAATCTTTCTGTTGCCTTTGGAGGTACTTCAGTTGGCAGCTGTATCAGAAACTGAGAGTCAGATCTTAAACTGGCACTCTGATAAGGAGTGTCAGTGTCCTAAGCAGTGGCTTAACCTGATGTACCGCAATGCTGCTCCTTAAGTAGTGTTTTTATATTTTTTTCTTGCATGAGTCAAACAATTTTCTTTGATGACTTAATAGATATTTCTTTGAATTATGTCATGTGACATCTCATCCAAAGCCTTTTTCCACTTTCCACCTCAGGCAAGGTGTCTTTCCTGCAGACTCCCATACAGCTTATATGCATCTCTCTACTGTAGATTTTAATGAATTCTAACTGTATGCTATTGGGAATGCACATAATACTATGTCAATATATTGCCAATGTCTTTCCTAATGTATAGATGAGAAAAGTTATTTGAGAGAAAGATTCTGATGGAACAATAACTGATAATTGTTGCAATTATTCATCAAAATTATTTTATTGACATTTTATCTAAGAAAATTACATGTTATAAATCCACATTTTACGTGAATACTGTACATTTCTAACTCTTAATTCTAGGGCCTTCCTCTCTGAAACACATGTTTTCCTATTTTTTTTTTACTGTGAGGCAGAGATCAGGAGAGTGTATTATGTACTCGAAGATAAATAGATTATTTTTTGTAGCTTTGGAAATGTCTAATTCAGAGATATACTTCTAAATCCAATCTAAACTTTAACTCAATAAAATACTTTTGAGTTTTTGGAGTTCTACCACACAATAAAGCTAGCACACAAATAACTACTTCTGCAACTTTAAATTACTTTATATATTTATTGAAAAACTTGGCAAGGTTCATAGATAAATTTTCAATCTTCATTTTGTATAGATCTGACAATGCCCCCAGACTACAGAATTTCAGCAAAAGATATCGGGTCCCCATATATCTTGGAAGTGATGTTTCTTAATCACTCCTACTTTTAAAAACACCCTTACTGGATAACTGAAGTTATAATTCAGGATCAACATCGGAAATTCTATAGAGTGCTGTTCACTTTCCACCTTGTTTGCAAATTAACCAGGGTAGGAAACCTGAACTTACAGTCAGCAAGTGTGACTAGTTTTACCATGTTCGATTAGTTTATAACAATAGAAATGATCAGTTAAGATGCTTATTAATTTGATACACTAACATTTTGGCACCTTATCTTTTTTTTTTAAAGATTTATTTTATTTTTTTGAAAGACAGAGTTATGGAGAAGAGGTAGAGAGAGAGATCTTCCACATACTGGTTCATTGCCCAAATGGCCACAATGGCCAGAGTTGAGCTGATCTGAAGACAGGAACCAGGACCTTTTTCCGGGTCTCTCATGTGGGTGCAGGGGCCGAAAGACTTGGGCCATGATAAACTGCTTTCCCAGGCACATTAACAGGGAGCTGGTTAGGAACTGGAGTAACAGGGACTCAAACTGGCACCTATATGGGATGCTGGTGCTGCAAGGTGGAGCTTTAACAGGCTGTGCCACAGTGCCAGCCCCAGCATCTTACAGTTTTTTTTTTTTTTAATGGTTTTAAGCATTACATCACCCTGTGTTCTGCTCTGGTCCACTTTCCTCAATATTTTGGGGATGGCTGCTTTATGGTTCCTTAAGGAGGAACTGAAAAGAGAGGAGCTGGTGGCGATGAAGTACAGCAACTGCAAGCCAATACCTTGGACTGATGACACCAGTAGAAGGAGGAGGAGTAAGAAGGGCTCACTACCAGTTTACTGGGAAGAATGGCTCTGCAAACACCTTGATTTTCGACTTCTAGCCTGTAGAATGAGGATATAACACATACCTGGAATTTCAAGTCACTAGATTGTGTCACTTTATTAACAGATCACTAGAAAATTAAGGCAAGTGGCAATATGGGATATCAGTGTGCTTTGGTTCAACCATGTCTTGGTATAGTCTTCCTACATATTTCAATTAGAGTGCATCACAAAAAGATTGTACAAGGTTTAAAGGTGAAAGCAGTGCCTTAGATGTTACACTCACATGATCACAGAAGATGGTTTTTAGCTCACACGCCTCATCATTTACTGCCCTGCCTCATTTACTACACCTTTTCTGGATGTGTCTTCTGCTTCTTTGACTATTGAACCAGCTGTATATTTAGCCCTTGGAGAAACAATGCCAGACTGTCCTGAAAACACATATTATATAGAGGTTGTAGGGAGTGAGGATTGAATTTTTGTCTTCCTTAATGGTCCCAGTTCATGTTTTGCTTTCAGGTTAGGCTGTGAATTCCAAATACTGTAGGGGAACAGCTCCACTACAGTATTCTGACAATATCATATATGTAAAATAGGTCATTTGGGCAAGGCTTATAACTGACGCTGGGCTTGACCAAACATCCTGGGATATCTCTGTGACATAAGAACAAGGCAAGATTATAAAGAAAGTCATTTCTCACTTACTGCCTACCAATCAGATAATTTTCGGTTTCTTGATAGCATTAATTATGAAGTTTCCTGCCTCTTCACCTCCAGAGTGTAGCTGTAGGATATAAATTTGCTTAGCAATATCATGCACTGTCTTCTCAGCAACCTGGTGCCCTACATCCATGTTGCTTTGTCTCAGGGGACTTAAGGCTTTTGGGTCACGGACACTCTGGCTACTCTTGCTCTTCCATTTCATATAGGTGTCAATTCAGGCTACTAGAGCACAATAATATAGATTTGGTATTTTATAAATAATCACATTTCTGAAGGCTGGGAAATCCAATAAACTTCTGGTAAGGCCACCACTTCACACAGCTGAATTCTCACTGGGTACACACATATTAGAAAGGGCAAACCTTCTCCCTCTGGCCTCATTATAGGGATGTTATTCCTTTTTGAGAGCTCAACTCCCATGGCAGAATTGCTTCCAAAAATCCACATCTTGAAAGTATACCTTCGGAGACTGGATTTCAACATAAGAATTATTTAACTTTGGGGAGAGACTACTGGACACTGGTTCTCAGTTTACACTAATTACTGGAGACCGGCAACATCATTGTGGTTTGCCATTCAGATTATGATTTATAGAGTTTAGATGATCTGTGGATTTTTTTTTTTTTTTGACAGGCAGAGTGGATAGTGAGAGAGAGAGGCAGAGAGAAAGGTCTTCCTTTGGCCGTTGGTTCACCCTCCAATGGCCGCCACGGCTGACGCGCTGCGGCTGGCGCACCGCGCTGATCCAAAGGCAGGAGCCAGGTGCTTATCCTGGTCTCCCATGGGGTGCAGGGCCCAAGTACTTGGGCCATCCTCCACTGCACTCCCTGGCCACAGCAGAGAGCTGGCCTGGAAGAGGGGCAACCGGGAAAGAATCTGGCGCCCTGACCAGGACTAGAACCTGGTGTGCCGGCGCCGCTCGGTGGAGGATTAGCCTATTGAGCCGCAATGCCGGCCAATCTGTGGAATTTTTTAAAAGATTAATTTATTTATTTGAAAGTTAGAGTTACACAGAGAGAGGAGAGGCAGAGAGAGAGAGAGAGAGAGAGAGAGAGAGGTCTTCCATCTGATGGTTCACTCCCTACTTGGCCACAATGGCCGGAGCTGCGCTGATCTGCAGCCAGAAGCTAGGAGCTCCTTCCCAGTCTTCCACGTGGGTGCAGGGGCCCAAGGACCTGGGTCATTTTCTACTGCTTTCCCAGGCCATAGCAGAGAGCTGGACTGGAAGTAGAGCAGCTGGATCTCGAACCGGCGC
Source organism: Oryctolagus cuniculus (assembly GCF_964237555.1). Classification (NCBI taxonomy): domain Eukaryota; kingdom Metazoa; phylum Chordata; class Mammalia; order Lagomorpha; family Leporidae; genus Oryctolagus; species Oryctolagus cuniculus. The sequence goes on from NC_091433.1 coordinate 22,919,345, forward strand.
CCTTATGGGATGCCGGCGCTTCAGGCCAGGGTGTTAACCTGCTGCATGACAGCTTTGGCCCCAACAATTCTATTTTCCTTAGAAAACTGAAAAGATTAATGCAATGAACACAATTTGAAAGGTGACGTGTGATGATTTATACCAATCTCCATCCAACTCACTTATTTTTTCTGTGAAGAAGACAAATAGATACTGCAGAATAATAATGAGTCGCTCTATATATAATGGCTCCCACTTCAGATGCTTTCCCAGGCAAAGATTAGTTGCAAAAATAAATCTACGCATCCTTTGTTGCTTGGTAGGTAGGCACTGAACTGGCAACTCATTTTAATAATAAAGATCATCACAGCCATTTTGTTGCTGCTGACACGGATAGCCTTTGCTACCTTGGTGACCTTAGGATTATAGCAACTCTGCAGTCCTGTGTCATATCCTAGGCTGTAAAGACCTTAATCAAATTTCCAATTTACTACCCCAGAGGAGAACGAAAATATATAAAGCTCTCTAACAGATCCAAGGTGCCATGTAAACTTCCTTGCAATTTGGTTCATGTGAGCTGACAGATCTGATATTGCTGGAGATGAAGGTTTAGTACAGAAAGGTTTTAGGGAAGGTTGGAAAGGACTTAGAGATGAATCCTAAGGGCAAGAATTAGGATTTCAGAGCTAATCTATGTTATCTTCAATAGACAACTACTCCCCTTTAAAAAAGAGCCTGTATTTTCTTATAAGGCCTTAGTAAAGACAGTGTTTTTCCCATGAGCTGCCAAGTCCCATGTGATCAGAGATGTCTATCATGTACTAATTATTGTCTAGCTTTTCAGTTCACAGAGTTCGGCATACAAAGTAGCATTCCATAAAATCAAAGAAAGGGTGAATAGTGTTATGCATCCTCATAGCTGTCTGGGTTATGGCATAACAAACAAATGGTCTTAATATTTGTATTTTAGATACCCTAAAGCCAAAATGTCATAATACAGGAAAAGAGAAAAAGTGAGAGAGAATTTAATTAAAAAAATTTATTGGGAATGTTCCTAGTGTTTGAAAGAATAGATTAAAAGCAAATTCCAGAGAGTAAGCCACAGCAAACAAACCAGGAATTTGAACATTATCCATCCCTCCTCTCTCAAATACTTCACTCCTCGGCTTTTAATTATGACTTGGACTTCTTTCTGAGACTGATCTCTACACACATATTTAGAGCACTTCAATCAGAATGAGAAATGATCCTGAAATGGAATTATTGTGGCAAGCTATTGTACAATAAAAAGAGGCGAAGGGACACCAATCAGTTTATCTTGGGAGGATTCCTAGTCATTGACTATTTTCTATGGCTGTGATGATGGGTATAAAAAGCAAAGGAAAGTTTGCTTTCAGGCCTCTTGACTTTTCCAGGGCAATAAAAATGTTTTTGTAAAAGTGCTGAGATGGACAGCTTACCACCCCTGGAAGGAAGAATAACTGTGAGCTAAATAGACATTTCTCTTCTCTGCCCTTTCTGCCACTTGAATTTACTACATTTAATTAAAATAATTGGATAAATGTTGGATTAAAGAATGCTCAAAATAATCACACTGATTGGGCTGTGGGGAGTCTAGACACTTGTTCACACATTATTCTAGACTTTAAACACCATGGACTATTGATGACTTCTTTGTTGCAGAAAAGGGACAATTTCACTGGAAAGAAATTTATTCCTTTGATTCTGAAAAAAGCCATTGATACATATGTTCCAAGTGAAGTCACAGAGTGCTATGGAAATGCTTCGAGATTTTGAGTTGGATGAACAATTTAGATATTCTTGCAGAGGATAACAATATAACTGACAGAGAACCCTCACCATACTGCCAGGCACATCTATGTTTATTACATGCCACATTAAGGATAAAGTAACAAGCTTTACATTAAATTATTTGAGAGAGACAATTCTCTTTCACATTGCTGCCCATTTTTAGTTCGTGTGTCTCTGTTCTCAGTTCTGAGATAAGCACGTTATTACTTTTGTGAATAATTGAAGTTAATACAATTTAGCTTTGCATTCATTGTTTGAAGATAAACAGAGTAGGATTGGCACAAGATTTATATAAATTCTATTATCTATCAGTGATTTTATGGAATGATCATTTGAATGATCTTTGGAAGCATTATTTTAACCTTGTTTAATTGTCACTGTCTGCTCTGATAATTCTGGTTGAAGCTGAGTTCATCTCTCACCTGTATTATGACAATAATCTCCTCACTGAGCATCCTGTATGCACTTATGCCACCTTTAATCTACCCTGTCTAGAGTAGCTGAATGAAACCATAAAAGTGTGCACCAGGTTGTATCAGTGGCATGATCTATACTCTACAGTGCTGGTCCATGTCACTCAGAGTAAATGACAGAAGTGTAGTGGTTTAGAAGCCCAGATGACCAGGAGTCCATTATCTTTATGAGCTAATCTCGTTTATTACTCACATACATATATATAATATATATTACTCATGTATATATTCTTATATGTTACTCTCTTTCACAGCTCTTCTATAAACACATCAGCTTCTTTGATGCTCTTGGGACATTCTGGACTCATGCTTACTTCAGAGCCTTTGCTCTGACAGCACTTTCCACATTCGTAAATCTTCCAGTTATGTTTGTGTCTTGCTCTGATTTGCCTCCACACTCCTTCAGGTCCTTACTGCCTTCAAACTGGGATAGTACCTTTTGTCTACCTTGGAACTTGAAAAATCAGCTGTTCCTGTTTTTTGAGTAATCCTCCTCAGGACTAGAAATACGCCATCCTGAGTCTACAACTTTCAGATTCACCTGGCAGATTCTTGGACTTGTTAGCCTTCATACTTTCACTAGCCAATTCCTTAGAATAAATCTCTTTATATGTATGTGATATATATATAATTTATATATATAACATATACATGAATATTTTATATGTAAACATAATTGTATATATGTTACATGCAAATATGCATATGTTTGCATGTTCTATATGTATACATATATATGTACATGAGTACACATCTATTTATACTTAAATCTATTTTTTATTTTCATTTTTTTCCCAGAAAAAAAAGTATACAAACTTCAGATGTTTCACAGTATGATGGTGGCCTCATAAGACCAAATTGCTTAGTGTCTGTAACCATCAATGTCTGTGGAAGTACTCTATCATGGTTGTACAACGAACAAGTGTCCTAGTGATAAACATCTCAAAATGTATACCCTTCATTCAATGACACACCTCTATATATGTATAGAAGATTTGTCTATTATCTTTTGATCTCTCCCTTTCAATAAAATGGATGTTTTATGAAAATATGGATTTTTCTTCTTTGGTCACTGTTATATTCATAGTGTATTCATTGTATGAATGCAAGTGAGTGAATGAATATGTATGTGTGAATATTAGCCCCTGCAAGACTATTTCTACCCAACACTAAAGCACAGTTTAAGCAGTCTTCAATTTTACATCATTTTCGTTGCATTCCACAAATCAGACTGTGTGAGATAGCAAATCAATGAGGTTATGTGAGTGATAGCCGAAAACTCCAAATATAGTCGTTTCATTAATTTTGGTCATCTTTACTACTAATATCATTCACCAAATGGCTTATACAATTAATTGCTTAAAACTGGGATTCTGATGTAGTTGAATAAATAAAATAAAATAAAATAAAATGTCATTAACAATTCTATTGTATCACAAAGTCATGACCAAAGGGAATTCTGGAAAGCCAATTCAGTTGTTCATGCTTTGATGATGTAAATAGTCAATATTTCAGACTCAAATTAATCATTTTCAACAGCAGCATTGATAAAATTCATTAAGACTTTGCCTAATTTTCTATAGCTCTTGCAAACCATTTTATCATTATTATTCTTAAAGATTTCTCTCTAATCAACAATTAGATTATGCATGATTTAGAAAAAAATAGATTTGTTTGTATCAATTTTCACACACTAGGTCCTCCACAAATTTATATAAAAATTGGAATGAGATTGGTAAACTTTGTGCCAGCAAGTATATCAAAACTGACCTTGTTTAAAATCTTCCAGTATTTCCTGCCAAAGAAAGTTCAGATTACTCAGCCTTTGACCAATATGATTTTCAGCTCTTCTTCAGTTACATTTCATGACATTTCTATTACTACATCCCTTTGTTTTCCTAGTGCACCAATCAAATGTGATGTTACCTGTTTCTTGAACATGATTTACTTTGGGTTATCTCGGTATCTTTCTGATATTGTCATGTGCATATGCACACACACAGTTTTCTCATCATTTCTACAGAAATAACCTCTTGATAATATGGCTATATAAAAATTATGCCTTCAATCTTTCCTTGACTTCTCAACAGTATTGTAAATTTTCCTTTAATAACTCAAACACTTTTCTTAAAGCTGATCACAATGCAAACATAGGAAATAGTCACTTAATTATAATTCAAATTCTTCAAAACAAATTTGAAACTATATCTTGAAACTTCAAACTCATATTGTGTGCTCAAATTTATCTGTTAAATTCAGAAGATGATAGATTCATATGAAGACATAAGAAAAAATTTCTAAATGATTTCATTAAAAACTATTTTTCTAAAATTCTTTTACACATTTTAAAATTTCAATATTGAGATTCACAAAAAATCCATGTTTACAAAGACATAAATATTGAGAATATATATAAACAGGTTTTTGTTAATGATTTTTTACATATGTACTTTTATTTATTTTCTTTTCTAAAGTCTGTTTTCTAATATCATAACAGACACCACTGTGCACTAAATTTATAAGTTCTTGCTTCTGACTGTGTAACTAGATAATCAGCTACTTGAGGTACACTTTATCATTGTGTATCAAACATCCGGACAGCACATGACATATAGTAATTTTCTGTAGTTGAACTCAATGGTGTAGTGGATGAATGAACTGATTTTGAATCAGACATATGTGTCATTCAGCCTTGGTTTCCTCAGTTTATGTTTGTGCTATGTTTCTTGCATATTAATTGTATTAGTTTCTCTATTAGTTTTATTTGTCATTCTGTTGATATAGTATTTTGCAGTATATTCATATATAAAATGGGGACAACAAAAGCCACTTACTCAAAGGCTACTTTGAGAATTCAAGTGCTCAAGGAAGCTTAGGTGCTAGTGTAGCGCACAGAGTGGAAATGATACAATCTAGAGAAACACTCTAGATCCAAATGCCAGTCGAATGCATCTAGCTGAGTGGCATTGGGCTAGTTACTTAACCTTTGTGAATCATTTTAATTTGTGCTTATAATAATCAATATCTTACAGAGTTGTCCTGATATTTAATTGGGTTATAAAGTGTTACATTTAAAATAGTAATTAACTCTTACAGTAAGCACTATATACGTGTTTATCATTGTAATTCACTTAATAATTGGGGTTTTGTGCTTTATTGCCATATGTACATTCTAATCTGTGTCATTGGATTATTTTTATATTTTACCTTCTAATCTATACCAAAATCCTGAAGCAAACATCAATCACCATTGTACTTCTGCAGCTTATCCCGTTGGAGCTGGACTTTTGCCACAGGCTTCCACATGAGCTCTGTGTCTCCTAAGTTCTTCCTCCCCAACTCATCCTCTGACTTTCTCCTAAGTAGTCTCTGGAGGGTGGTGTCAATCCTATCCTTAAAAGGCCTCAATAACTTTCTTGTGCATAAATATACTTTCTTGGCACTGGGAACTTAAGACTATTAGCTGGGGCTCCACTTTGTTTTATATGTTTTTAATTCCATTATTGTCTCATCCATTCGCTGCCTATCGTTCTTTCTATTTGGAATTCCTTTTAGTCAGCCCTCTTATTTTGCCTTGTTTGCTCTCCGTTAGTTTTCAAGACTCAACACAGCTGGCATCTTTCCCTGACATTCCTTCTCCAGCATCAGCTCACCCAAGAAAATTGTCTGCTTGGCCTAAGAATAGATTGCTGATGTTTGTGTCCTCGTTTATTTGCTTACCTTTTTCCTCCTAATCTGTTAACTCTTCAGCAGGAAGTATGAGGTCTTCGTTTTCATTGCATCTATATCTTAGAGTATCAGTGTTCATTGAAAGAAAGAACAGTATTTGAAATTATAGAATAATTACTAAATTATATGAATGTCTTTTTCTAAGAATTTCTAAAAGCCATTGTTCACAACAAACTGTACTAGATCACTTTCTTCCGAGTAGGTCCCAAGGATGGGTTTTAATCATACTGAGATTATGAAATTTGATGCAAATTTATACAGCCCTCTGGTTTGAGAAATTATGTCAGTGGTACCGTAATGCTAAACTAAATATTAATATGATATTATAGAAATAAAACCATAAAACAAATTCTATTACTAAGTCTCAAATGAAGGAGATTAGCTCTGAGGGTTTTTCTCCCCAATGCCAAAAAGCAACCAGTAAATTCACTAAATCTGATAAAAACTCAGATAAACCATTTCTGCCCTGAAAGGATCTGTAAATTATAATACTACATAAACGACCAGTCTGAAATAAAGAGCCTGACCAGAATCCATGTTTTCAGGCAAATAATCCCTAAAAGCAAATCAACACCTGTCATAGAAGGAGATCATGTGCAGTAAAATGTGGGGGATCTTTCAAAGGTGCCCAACACTTTCCTCAAATTATTTTTGAATGACAGATTCCATTTTACTTAGAGTTTTCTAAAAGTAATGTATAATTATGATAATTACCTGCCTACTATTGTAATTAATCATGCAAAATACAACTGTCTTTGAAAGTAAATGTAACTGTGCTGAATTTATTTTCCTATAATATAAAAACACTATACTGGGAACATAACAGATAAAATTATATTAGCTAATGCCTAAATTACTGGGATGATACTGGTCAAATTAGGTCAAACGCTAACCCCTGAACAAATTATGATCATGTGTAGCAAAACAGTCCATTTATTCACTATGGTTGGGTTTCATATACTCAATGTCACTCAGGGTTCAACTAGAGAAGCATGTTCTCACAACCAATTGGGCTTTGCTCAATTGGTGCAGTGGGTGAAGCAATTGCCATAGACTTCTTGTATCTCTGTCTGATGCTGGAGCTTGGAATTCCCAGGGCAAGCAGAATGTACAAATTGGAGTAGAAGACACTAAACAGATTGGAGGCCCAAGAGGACAGACTGAAACTCATGCCAGTCCTTTCCTCTGGTGTTTTGGGTATAAGTATACTGCAGAAGCCAGGAGTCTTCCTGGCTAAGACACACACACACACACACACACACATACTTGGACCTGAAGTCAAATAAACAGGAGAATCTAGCAAATAGTGGTGCAATTGCAAGCCTAAGGCTGCTATTGCTACCTAAGAAAAGAATGAACAGACCAGCAATAAGGTATATGAACTGAAGGATGACTGCTGCTTCATTTCTGTCTTCCAAATCTACCAATGATCTTCAGTGTGGCTACTGCAACTGGAAATACACAACAGAATTCTAGAAAAATATAGCCTTGCCAAGTTAACATATTGCAAAGCTGCCACACTGCCTTGCAGCCATGGTATGAATCAGCTCCATCAAAACATAGAGAATGAGATCCAGAGAGGATTATATGACTGTAAAAAATGGTAATAGGGATGTTGTGGTCAGAGAGCCAGGGCATATCCAACAATCTATTTAAATTATCCAAATTCAATTCTACAATATAGTAAACACTCAGCATTGAAGAAATGAATTAAAAGCCACAACCAAGAATTTATTCAGAAACTTTTAGACAATCTAAAATAAATAAAATAAAATATATTCAGTGAATACCATCTGTGCAATTTTTAAATTTTTTTGCTATAAAAATAGCATTTATTATTAAAACGTGATCATGATTGTATCCCTACCACAGTATTTTGTTTATCCTGCTCTAATCCCTGCTTTAATTTTTTTGGTTCATCATGAGTCATGTTGCTGTTCTCCTCATTGCAAGACATAAATATTAGCTTACTAACATGAAATGCAAAGAATGAAATAAAATGTGATGATATGGCTATTTTTCTTAAGTCATATATTTTGGTTAAACAAAGACAATAAGCAATATTCAAGAAATACTCTGCTCTCTGAATGTCTGCAAGAAAAGTGGCATTTGAGTTAATGGAAACCTTCTTCATAAACCTCCTCTTCCCATGAAAGCAGTCATTTGAGACATTAGTGCATATGTAGGTCCATTATAATGCCTAAACACTTCCATTAGATAAAATACCTAAAATGATTATGAAAAATGTTATTTTCCTTCCCAAGTATTCTAAATCAGACACTCAGTAGTACAATATGTTTTAGGTTAATTAGTTTAATCCAGTTTTAATTAAGTTGATGTTTCCATGCCAACAAATGGTTTTTAAATCATCGAAATCTTGATGTTTCAGAATATAACTAAAATTAATTATCTAACAACATTGGACTAAATTTTTTGGAACCATATAGTGCAATTTTAGCATCACTATACTAATGATTCTAATATGGACAACAAGTCATGATTAAGACCTCTGAGAATAGCTGTACTATAAAGTTAACTTTTATATTACAAATTTTATACATGTTATTGTAATGCACACCAGCTTCTTAGATTACATGATTTAAAAGAAATATCATTAGATATACACAGATACACACAGGCACATACACGCCAACCAATGATAACTTCTCCAAATAAAATCCATTTCAAATGTTTAACATTTATTTTCTGTTAATATTTTTGTGTGACTGCATATTGAAACTGGAAGATTAAGTTGAATAACAAAATAGATGGATTTGATCTAATTTATAAATCCCAATTCTATTCCTGAGATTCTTAGAATAGAAGTATAATCTTAAATCTAAAACAACAAGCATGATTCACAAAAACCTGGAAATATTGATAGAACCATAATCTTTTTCTGAAAACTTTTTAAGATTCTTATTTTTATATTTGTACTGTCATTTCTTGAAGAACCTTCTTTTTTTTCAGGATTATAGCACATATAATCTATTTATTTGAGCAAATAATTTAAAGTGGGGAACTTGCTACACAGGTATCAGAGACCTGAATACATGAACAGAACCTTGGTAACTTAGTTAACAATTGAAGTAATTGCTCTTGACTATAGGGATGGAGAAAAAATAGATGAAGTTGGGATTACCAGAAAAGAGAAGCTCAGAAGTGGGACTCCACATAGCTGGAACCCAGAGCTCCTATAAGTGTTAGTGATGAGGCTACTGCTAGCAGGTCTGAGGGATGCCAGGGAGCAGATTCTGAAAGTCTTGAAGGAAGCTGGAGGCTGAAAAGCACCAAGGAGGCTTTAGTCATTTCTTCTGCTGGGAAGGGGGTTCCTACTTCTGGACATCTTGCTAAGAGCAAAGCATAGACAAGAGAAGGAAATCCTTCTCCATTTTGCTTTCTTTTCAATCTCCCCTATTCAATCTCCGTCTATTGTTTCAAAGTAATGAGGTGACAGCCAGCAAACTAGTACTATAATTTCCACCGTGTGAGCCCCAGCGCAGAGGCATAGCAAGTGTATCTGAGGGTGGATTTGGACAGAAACATCATAACAAAATTGCCAGCACAAGACAGCTAAACTTTTTAAAAAATTTCTTAGCTGATCTGTTATTCTCTTTTGCATTAAATATTTCTGTAATTCTCCTGTAGCTTTACAGATTGCTTCAAATCCATCACAGCCTCTGATTCTTCACTTTGCATTTGAGGACTTAATTTTTCTCAGTACATCAGTGTCTAGTGGACCACTCCTTTATTTCATCAGATGTTTCTATACATTACGGTCTTCCAGTTTTTCTTACATTGAAACCTCGAAAATTCTCAGACTGCCTTTAAAGTCATCCAGCTTTGAAATGGTGAGATGGAGAAGGCAGGTTTACAGAAGGAAAAACCACTAGACTTGTACGTACCAGAATGCAATAAGGAGGGTCACACCCACACATTTCTGTCTAAAGACCAAAATGTGAGTGAGGCATGGTGCTAGGCTAACTCTGATTTAACTGGATATGTGACAGTGACAGAGCATGTAAATTCTTCATTTTAAAATGAGAATAATATCATATATCCTGATTTGCTCATGGATTGTTACAAAACAACATGAAGTCGAAATATGGAAGTGTGTTATGAATATTAGGAATTTAAATAAAATGATAGGTGTATGAAGACTTCTATAGAATTATGAGAACAGTCACACAAAACTTGACCTGTGCTCACCCTAGAACAAAAAATTTACGACTTGTTCTTAAGATCATGTGTTCTTTGCAGTAGCCTTGATGTATAGCCTGTTTTCTTCTACACAAAATCACATGACCTCATGTTGTATGTCAGTTTTAATACCAGTGAGGATTTACTCCCCCAGAGTTGTTGTCCCCAGAGGAAGAATCCCTGAAGTGAATTTTTCACTTGCTGTAAGAATATATATTAACTTACATTTCTCCAAGCTTGCCATAGAAATTGGGTGAAAGTTCACCCAGCCATTTTTACTGGGTTTAGGAATAAACATTCAAGCAACATCAAGTTTATTAACTATTTGTCATTGCTTTTTAAAGGAGGAAAGCTTGAAAATACTGAAGAGTAAAGAATAGTGATTAATGGAAAAGAAGAAATAAAATAATATAGTGTAATACTAGAATATTTCATTGGTATTTCTTCACAAACCAACGTGGATGGCAACTTTAGAATAAGAAATCCTCTGACTACTTCTCTGTATGGCTAAAGGGAAATTTTTTAATTGTTCTCAGAAGAAAATAAACTTTAATATTATATACAAATTACATATTTGTTGCTGAATTCTGTACCCTATCAATAATGCTTACTTATGTATGTATGGCAATTGAATGCTCAAGATAAGAACGAAACCTGGCACACTCGATTTTCAGGGGAGAAATTCTCTGTATTGCAATTTTTGAGTCCTAAAATGGAGAAAGCCACATGAGGGTACTTGGCTTGCTTGAGTCACTGGTAAAGCATGCTCATAAGAAAAGATAAGATTAATGTGCTTACTTAAGAGAAGCCTCTCATCATCTTCAGCAGGCTTCAATATTAATGAACCTTCAGCTTTGCTGCCTGCACGGGCATATGTTTGCTGGAATAGCTCATTCCCTTAGAAATGTAACTTGCATCCTGATTGGTGAGGCACCTACAGAGCTAAGTCAGGGCCATTGCTCTCAATGGAATTGTTGCCTGAAAAGAGACCACAAAATAGGACAGTGAATATTTGGAGGAGCTTATGTATAACTACTGCAGGAATAAGCTGACACATGCCTGCAATAAAATTCATGCAAAAATAGAGTCAGATCAGCATTATGCTAAGTCAAATCACTACACTGAAATGAGAATAAATAACAATGTGGCTGGAACAAGATGACTTTAGGGAATAATGTGTTTAGTGAATAGCTCCAGATCATACAGACATTTTAATATCACGAGTTATAAAATTTAAATAAATATATGTGAGCATGCAGAAGTAGAATAATAATATCTCATACATAGAGCACTATGAATATCCCCATTTTTGACTGTGCAGAAATAAGATTATGTTTGAATTTAATTGTTGACCTACATATGAGCATTTCAAAAAGGTAACTGACTTTGAGAGCTGTTTACTGAGAGAAAAGTAAATTAAAATGTACTTGCAGCATTTTTTTTAATTGAAGGAAACTTTTCTCTAGAGTTTCATGAAAGAAACAAACCAACAAATATTTAAAAAAAAACACAAATGCTTAATATATCTGGTAAGACAAGGGCATCTCCTGTATAATTAATAAAATATAAAAATTTTTATGGAAATTGCGTTGTTCAGCTTTAACTTAAGTAAACTCCTGAAAAATATATATTCCAAAGAATGTTAGCCCTAATGGCTATGTGGGTGTACACACACATTCAAATTGTTTAGGATTTATATTTTTTCCTAGAGATTTAAAACAATGACCTTTGACTCTGTAAATTCTTGGATTAAATAATGGTTTACCTTTTACTAATTTAGCATGCAATTGTACAATGAAATTTTTTTATTTAAACTACTATTAATATCTTATCTTATTAGTATTACATGTTATACCCATTAACAAATGCTTGTATGGCTCTTCAGGAGATAACATTCTCAAGATTATCCTGGAAAACCTCACAGGTGGAAAGATCTCGCATGACCACCGGGTGACTCCTTATGAATCTATGACCCTCCTCATTTGAAGTTGACATCTTTATCCTATTTTCCACAGGCTGGGAAACAATATATTTTTCTTACTACTTCATATTCTTCCTTAGTCAGAACTATATAACTCTTCATGGTCAGAAACATGGTAATGAAAAGGTAAAAGTCATCTTGCAAACCTATATTTACATTTAATTGCCTGTTTTATTGAGATAATGGTGGAGTCACATGAAGGAAGAAATAATAGAGATTCCTATATAAACTTTTCCTAAATATACTTTATGAGAATTATTGTGCAGTAGTATACCTAGGTTATCATCATCAATATAAACTACCAATATATTTATATTTTCTCACTTTTCTTTAAAACTTTGTGTATGGATTTAGATCTATACAACTTTGCTAAATGTGAAAAGTCGTGTATTTGCTACTACATTTAAGGTGTTGAACAATTTACTGTCATGAAAATCCCATCCTTTTTCTTGCCCTTTCATAATCTCCACCTCTTCCCAGCCTTTTGTGTAATTCCCTGGAAACTCATCTAAAGTATGTACATGGATTGTTGAATCATTTTATTGCTAGACAAATTTCATGGGATGCATGTACCATAGCATTTTAATGATTCCTCTGTTGGGTATCTCAACAGATTCCATGGGTATTTGGAAAAATAGTGTGTTAATGCTATTTTGAGTTAAAAACCTATACATGTCTATTAAGTACAATTTGTGGATTGTGTTATTCAGTTCTTCTGTGTATTTGCTGATTTCTGTTTTTCCACTTGCTAAGAGAGGAGTGTTGAAGTCCCCAACACTCTTTTGGATTTTCTTATTTTTCTCTTCACTATTTCTATCGTATTTTACTGTCTCTTTTTTATTTGACACACTGTATCTATTTTTTACAATGATTATCTTTTAAAATTTGAGAGAAAGAGATTGAGACAGGGAGCGCCCATTTGCTGGTTCATTCCCTAAATGATCACAACAAAGGCTGGGTCAGAACTGAAGCCAGGGCACAGAAACACAATATAGGTCTCCTCTATGGGTACCAGAGTCTTACCAGGGTCTTTCCAGAAACTGCATTGGTTGAAAGTTGGAATTAGAGGCTGGAGCCAGGAATCCAACCCAATCACTGTAAAATATAGGCATCTTAACCACTTGACTAAATATCAGTTTCTTCAGCCTCTATTTTGTGGCTCAGTTTTTAATTGATAAGCCTATAAGGTCATCATCTTCTTGGTGTACTAGTCCTTTCATTTTTGATGTATGTATGTATGTCTTACTTTCTCTCAAGTCCACTTCTTTTTCTAAGAAAAAAAAAAAAAACAGCTTTTATAAAGCTTTTAAAGCAGTGAAAGCAGCAGGGGGAAACAGAAGCCAAGAGTTCTTCCATTCAATGGTTCACTTCCCAAATGCCCACAAAAGCCAGGGGCTGGGCCAAACTGATGTCCTGAATTCCATCTGAGACTCATATGTGGATGTCAGAGATCCAAGTTACTTGAGTCATCACCTGCTGCCTCCCAGAGTGTCCATTAGCAGGAAGCTGGGTCAGAAGGAGACAGGGGATTTGGAATCCAGACATTCTGATCTGGGCTGTGAACATGCCAAGAAGAGTCTGAACCACTGTGCCAGAACGCCCACCCCTTCGCAAGTCATTTTCTTCATTGTGTGTTCAACTTGATCAGATATTAAGTAGAGCCATTCATTATTTTTGATAAATATTTCATGACATATTTTCCTCATTTTCTGCTTTCAAATAACTTGCATTGCGAATTTGAAATGCATTTTTTATCAACATATATTTCCTCCTGCATCTTTTTTGTAATTCACTCTCACAATATACCTTTTGATTTGTGTATTTAGATCATTTGCATGTAAAGTAAGTTTTGATGTTAACACTTAAGTATGCCATTTCATCACTTGTTTTCTATTTCATTCCTATCTTTCTCATTCCACTGTTTGTTATTTCTTATCTTTTTGTGATTTACTAGAATACTTTAAAGTTTCCATCTTAGCTTATTGATAGTGCTTTTGAATGTTTTTCCTGGAAATTTTGTATGGTTGTTCTGGATCTTATGTCATATATATTATCATGTATATTGTCTATTGGCAACAACACTTTGCTACTTTGAGTGAAATGTGCAAATCTCACTTCCCCACTTCTAGTACCATCTTCTTGAGTGTCAGATGGTGCTAAAATTTATGTTTCAACCATAAAATAGCTATTAAAAACTCACAAAAATGCTACTTCATGTATATTAATACTTGTTCTCCTTCCTTCCTTTTTTCACTGGATACTTAAAACTTTTAATAAGTGTAAGGTATTATAATTCAGAGCCATTCCTTTCCAGAAATTAATGATTTGCATATATTATTTCATTATCTCCATAGTGCTACTGCTCAGAATTCATATGAAGCATTTAAAACAGTGTTTAACATATAAATAGAGCTTAGTAACTAGGATATGTCATCAGTTTTAAATTCTGTTCACCATTTAACATTCTCTGCACATTTCATTGTTATAGATTATATACTAACACTATTAAAGCATGTTCTATGTAGCAATATGTCACAAATTCTTTGTGCTATGTGTATATAACTAGTTTATTATGCAAATCATTCTTTATTGGGGTGGAGCCAAGATGGCGGAATAGTGAGGGCACGCACCGATAGTCCGGGAAAATTTAGTTTAATAAAAGGGGAGTTACGGTAGCCTCAGAAAAAAGAACCAGGAAAATATTGCAGAGGAAACTCTTCTGGATCCAGTGGTCGTGAATTGGAGGACCTACTGGGAGAACAAGGTCGCCCACCACACGAAAGCCGAGCCACGGGACAGAGCCGCGGAAGCCGAGCCGCGGGACTGAGCTGCGCAAGCTGCAGGGTCTGCGCGCAAGTGCTCGAAGGGGAGTGCAACAGCGGGGAGACTTGGGACGTCCAGGGCTCCGAGTCCACACATCGGCGCTGGAAGGGGAGCGGACCTGCGTGGAGAGCGTGGGAGCCCACAGTTCGGGACACCAGCGGCAGACTCAACACACCAGCGCTGGAACGCGAGGTGAGCCGAACCTCAATAACCTGAGACACCGGCAGGTAAGCGGAGAGAGGAGACTAGAGCGAACGACCCCCGGGGGGTGGGGGGGGCTTCACCAAGCTAACTGGAAGAGAGAGGAAAAAAAAAAAAAAAGGTGACTGGTACAGACACGGGTTTCTCTCTCTCCGCTCACCTCTCAAGGGCGAGCAAGACAAAGAGCAGGTGCCATCTTGGACATACGTCATAAACAGAGCGACCTCAGGTCTGCACCGGCCCTGAGCCTAGCAGAAAAACCTGACTCTGGGCGGGGCGAATTAACAGGAGATTAGGACCTAGTAAATTTGTGGTGCTACTGAACTGAGACTGTGAAAAAAGAGACGGTGGGGGAGAGAACTCACGGAATTCACGTGAGCACTCTCCAGAGACGCTACAATTCCGTAACTTTGGCAACCCAGTGGGAGACTGAGTGAGAATTTGAGCCCACACTGAGGGCCGAACAGATTCCCTGTGTGGTCCTTGGGAAAGAGCTTCTGATCTCTGGCTCCTGCGGGTATATCATTTGCCTGCTAACTACCTCCAACTTCGGTCAGCTGTGCAGAATAACTTCCCTTTTGAATCGAAAAAAGAGAGAGAGAGAGAGAGAGAGAGAGGTTTACCACGCCCAACCTGGGAGTGTCACCTTTGGCACACCAAACAGAGCTCTCAGGCCACACCCATCTCAAGCCCTAAGGCTCCATCAAAAACAGATAGTCCACTTAATCTAGAGTCATAGTATAACAAGAAAAAGCACCACAGTGAAGAAACCAAATATCTTCAATATGCCAAATAACAAACGCAAAAACCAAGATAATAAAAACAAGGAAGTCACCATGAAGCCCTCAAATGAAAAAGACACCCCAATTCAAGATTATGAAGATGATGACATAGAAGAAATGCAAGAAGCAGATCTCAAACAATTGATAAGAACATTAAGAAGTTCTCAAAAACAAATTCTGGAACTACACAAATCCTTAATGGACAAGATAGAAAATCTCTCTCGTGAAAATGAAATATTAAGGAGGAATCAAAATGAAATGAAACAACTAGTACAGCAGGAAACTGGGATAGTGAATGAAGTGAAGAATTCAATAGATCAAATGAAAAACACAATAGAGAGCCTTACAAACAGAATGGGAGAAGCAGAAGAGAGAATATCGGGCTTAGAAGACAGAGAAGAGGAAAGGATACAGTCAAACCAAAGAAAAGATGAGGAAATTGGAAATCTAAAACATATTGTCGGGAATCTTCAGGATACTATTAAAAAACCCAACATTCGGGTTCTAGGAGTTCCTGAAGGCATGGAGAGGGAGAAAGGATTAGAAGGCCTTTTTAGTGAGATATTAGCAGCAAATTTCCCAGGTTTGGAGAAGGACAGAGACATCCTAGGACAGGAAGCTCATAGAACCCCTAATAAACATGACCAAAGGAGATCCTCACCAAGACATGTTGTAATTAAATTCACCACAGTGAAACATAAAGAAAAGATCCTAAAATGTGCAAGAGAGAGACGTCAGATTACTCTCAGAGGATCTGCAATCAGACTCACAGCTGACTTCTCATCAGAATCCCTACAAGCTAGGAGGAATGGCGAGACATAGCCCAGGTACTAAGAGAGAAAAACTGCCAGCCCAGAATATTATATCCTGCAAAGCTATCATTTGTGAATGAAGGTGAAATAAAGACTTTTCATAACAAACAGAAATTGAAAGAATTTGTTGCCACTCGTCCAGCCCTGCAAAAGATGCTTAAAGATGTGTTACACACAGAAACACAGAAACACGGTCATCAATATGAAAGAAGGTAAAGGAAGGAAACCAAGGAAGGAAACCTCACAGCAAAAGATCACAGGGAATTCAAAGCATATATTAGAACTTATCTTTGGCAAATGGCAGGGCAAAGTTACCACTTATCATTAGTCACATTGAACGTGAATGGCCTGAACTGTCCAGTTAAAAGACACCAATTGGCTGATTGGGTTAAGGAACAAAACCCATCTATTTGCTGCTTACAAGAAACACATCTTTCCAACAAAGATCCATACAGACTGAAAGTGAAAGGCTGGAAAAAGATATACCATGCCAACAGAAATGAAAAAAGAGCGGGCGTAGCCATCTTAATATCAGACACCATAAACTTTACCACAAAAACTGTTAAGAGAGACAAAGAGGGACACTACATAATGATTAAGGGATCAATTCAACAGGAAGATATAACAATTATCAATGTATATGCACCTAACTACAGGGCACCGGTTTATCTAAAAGATTTGTTAACGGACTTAAAGGGAGACTTAGACCCAAATACAATAGTACTGGGGGACTTCAATACTCCACTCTCAGAAATAGACAGATCAATAGGACAGAAGATCAACAAGGATACAGTAGATTTAAACGACACTATAGCCCAAATGGATCTAACAGATATATACAGAACTTTCAATCCTACAGCTAAAGATTTTACATTCTTCTCAGCAGTACATGGAACCTTCTCTAGGATTGACCACATACTAGGCTATAAAGCAAGTCTCAGCAAATTCAAAAGAATTAGAATCATACCATGCAGCTTCTCAGACCATAAAGGAATGAAGTTGGAAATTAGCAACTCAGGAATCCCTAGAGCATACGCAAACACATGGAGATTGAACAACATGCTCCTGAATGAACAATGGGTCAAAGAAGAAATCAAAAGAGAAATCAAAAACTTTCTGGAAGTCAATGAGGATAACAGCACAACATACCAAAACTTATGGGACGCAGCAAAAGCAGTGTTAAGAGGGAAGTTTATATCAATAGGTGCCTACATCAAGAAATTGGAAAGGCACCAAATAGATGAGCTTTCTATTCACCTCAAGGATCTAGAAAACCTACAGCAAACCAGACCCAAATCTAGTAGGAGAAGAGAAATAATTAAAATCAGAGAAGAAATCAACAGGATTGAATCAAGAAAAACATTACAAAAAATCAGCCAAACGAGGAGCTGGTTTTTTGAAAAAATAAACAAAATTGACACCCCATTGGCCCAACTAACTAAAAAAAGAAGAGAAAAGACCCAAATCAATAAAATCAGAGATGAAAAAGGAAACGTAACAACAGACACCACAGAAATAAAAAGAATCATCAGAAATTACTACAAGGACTTGTATGCCAGCAAACAGGGAAACCTATCAGAAATGGATAGATTCCTGGATACACGCAACCTACCTAACTTGAACCAGGAAGACATCGAAAACCTAAACAGACCCATAACTGAGACAGAAATTGAAACAGTAATAAAGGCCCTCCCAACAAAGAAAAGCCCAGGACCAGATGGATTCACTGCTGAATTCTACCAGACATTTAAAAAGAACTAACTCCAATTCTTCTCAAACTATTCAGAACAATCGAAGAAGAGGGAATCCTCCCAAATTCTTTCTATGCAGCCAGCATCACCTTAATTCCTAAGCCGGAAAAAGATGCAGCACTGAAAGAGAATTACAGACCAATATCCCTGATGAACATAGATGCAAAAATCCTCAATAAAATTCTCGCCAATAGAATGCAACAACACATCAGAAAGATCATCCACCCGGACCAAGTGGGATTTATCCCTGGTATGCAGGGATGGTTTAATGTGCGCAAGACAATCAATGTGATACACCACATTAACAGACTGCAGAAGAAAAACCATATGATTATCTCAATAGATGCAGAGAAAGCATTTGATAAAATACAACACCCGTTCATGATGAAAACTCTAAGCAAACTGGGTTTGGAAGGAACATTCCTCAATACAATCAAAGCAATTTATGAAAAACCCACAGCCAACATCCTATTGAATGGGGAAAAGTTGGAAGCATTTCCACTGAGATCTGGGACCAGACAGGGATGTCCACTCTCACCACTGCTATTCAATATAATTCTGGAGGTTCTAGCCAGAGCTATTAGGCAAGAAAAAGAAATTAAAGGGATACAAATTGGGAAGGAAGAACTCAAACTATCCCTCTTTGCAGATGACATGATTCTTTATTTAGGAGACCCAAAGAACTCTACTAAGAGACTATTGGAACTCATAGAAGAGTTTGGCAAAGTAGCAGGGTATAAAATCAATGCACAAAAATCAACAGCCTTTGTATACACAGACAATGCCATGGCTGAGGAAGAACTTCTAAGATCAATCCCATTCACAATAGCTACAAAAACAATCAAATACCTTGGAATAAACTTAACCAAGGACGTTAAAGATCTCTACGATGAAAATTACAAAACCTTAAAGAAAGAAATAGAAGAGGATACCAAGAAATGGAAAAATCTTCCATGCTCATGGATTGGAAGAATCAATATCATCAAAATGTCCATTCTCCCAAAAGCAATTTATAAATTCAATGCAATACCAATCAAGATACCGAAGACCTTCTTCTCAGATCTGGAAAAATTGGTGCTGAAATTCATATGGAGGCACAAGAGACCTCGAATAGCTAAAGCAATATTGTACAACAAAAACAAAGCCGGAGGCATCACAATACCAGATTTTAGGACATACTACAGGGCAGTTGTAATCAAAACAGCATGGTACTGGTACAGAAACAGATGGATAGACCAATGGAACAGAATTGAAACACCAGAAATCAACCCAAACATCTACAGCCAACTTATATTTGATCAAGGACCTAAAACTAATTCCTGGAGCAAGGACAGTCTATTCAATAAATGGTGCTGGGAAAATTGGATTTCCATGTGCAGAAGCATGAAGCAAGACCCCTACCTTACACCTTACACAAAAATCCACTCAACATGGATTAAAGACCTAAATCTACGTCCTGACACCATGAAGTTATTAGAGAACATTGGAGAAACCCTTCAAGATATTGGCACAGGCAAAGAGTTTCTGGAAAAGACCCTGAAGGCATAGGCAGTCAAAGCCAAAATTAACTATTGGGATTGCATCAAATTGAGAAGTTTCTGTACTGCAAAAGAAACAGTCAGGAGAGTGAAGAGACAACCGACAGAATGGGAAAGAAAATATTTGCAAACTATGCAACAGATAAAGGGTTAATAACCAGAATCTACAAAGAGATCAAGAAACTCCACAAAAACAAAACCAACAACCCACTTAAGAGATGGGCCAAGGACCTCAATAGACATTTTTCAAAAGTGGAAATCCAAATGGCTAACAGGCACATGAAAAAATGTTCAAGGTCATTAGCAATCAGGGAAATGCAAATCAAAACCACAATGAGGTTCCACCTCACCCCGGTTAGAATGGCTCACATTCAGAAATCTACCAACAACAGATGCTGGCGAGGATGTGGGGAAAAAGGGACACTAACCCACTGTTGGTGGGAATGCAAACTGGTCAAGCCACTATGGAAGTCAGTCTGGAGATCCCTCAGAAACCTGAAGATAACCCTACCATTCGACCCAGCCATCCCACTCCTTGGAATTTACCCAAAGGAATTTAAATTGGCAAACAAAAAAGCGGTCTGCAGCCTAATATTTATTGCAGCTCAGTTCACAATAGCTAAGACCTGGAACCAACCTAAATGCCCATCAACGGTAGACTGGATAAAGAAATTATGGGATATGTACTCTTTAGAATACTATACCGCAGTAAGAAACAACGAAATCCAGTCATTTGCAACAAAATGGCGGAATCTGGAACACATCATGCTGAGTGAAATAAGCCAGTCCCAAAGGGACAAATACCATATGTTCTCCCTGATCGGTGACAACTGACTGAACACTAAAAAGGAAACCTGTTGAAGTGGAATGGACACTATGGGAAACGGTGACTTGATCAGCATAGCCCTGACTGTTAATGAACAACTTAATACATTATCCCTCTTAGTAGTTGTTTTGTCTGTTCTACTTAATATGACTGGTTTAATTCTGTAATTAATACACAGTTATTCTTAAGTGTTGAAATTTAACTGAAATGTGATCCCTGTTAAACATAAGAGTAGGAATAAGAGAGGGAAGAGATATATAATTTGGGACATGCTCAAGCTGACTTGCCCCAAATGGTAGAGTTAGAAACATACCAGGGGACTCCAATTTAATCCCATCAAGGTGGCATGTACCAATGCCATCTCACTAGTCCAAGTGATCAATTTCAGTTCACAATTGATCATAATGAAAGGACTAAGAGTCAAAGGGAGCACATAAACAAGTCTAGTACCTGCTAACACTAACCGATAGAATAAATAAAGGGGAGAGTGATCCAACATGGGAAGTGAGATACTCAGCAGACTCATAGAATGGCAGATGTCCTAAATAGCACTCTGGCCTCAGAATCAGCCCTAAAGGCATTCAGATCTGGCTGAAAAGCCCATGAGAGTATTTCAGGCATGGAAAGCCAAGACACTCTGGCAAAAGATCTCTGTGAGTGAGATCTCAGTGGAAAGAACAGGTCTTCAAAGGAGGAGGTCCCTTTCTCTGAAGGGAGGAGAGAACCTCCACTTTGAGTATGACCTTGTCTAAACAAGATAAGAATCGGAGAACTCAGAGGGCTTCCATAGCCTTGGAAACTCATGTCTGGAGCATAGGGAGTCTACTGATGCCATAGACAGGAGTGTCAATTGGTAAAGTCAACAACAGGAGTCACTGTGCACTTACTCCTCATGTAGGATCTCTGTCCTTAATGTGCTGTGCATTGAGATTTAATGCTACAACGAGTACTCAAACAATATATTTCACTTTGTGTTTCTATGGGGGTGCAAACTGTTGAAATCTTTACTTAATGCATACTAAACTGATCCTCTGTAAAAAAAAAAAAAAATTATCAACTCCCAACTTGACTCTCACTGGGATTAAACATGACAATAGGTCTGATCTGATTTCATCATCATTTTAAAAAAATCATCTATTATTCCTCACTTTATGTTTTCGTGTGGGAGCAAACTGTTGAAATCCTTACTTAATGTATACTAAGCTGATCTTCTGTATATTAAGATAATCGAAAATGAATCTTGATGTGAATGGAAGGGGAGAGGGAGTGGGAAAGGGGAGGGCTGTGGGTAGGAGGGACGGTATGGGGTGAAGCCATTGTAACCCATGAGTCGTACTTTGGAAATTTATATTCATTAAATAAAAGTTAAAAAAAATCATTCTTTATCTGCAATTTCTTGCTCATCTTTCAAAATTATTTCAAGTTTCATGCTTTGTGGTATTAATATACATAATGTTTGTCAGAGAAATCCACATTAGGTGATACAACAAAACAGGTACAAAGGTTTAGATACTTATTTTTTCTGTGGGACAAACTGTATTTGTAGGGCATACAATTCTGATTTCTTCCTCACACAAATCCTGGTCCCTACTTTTCATATGTGCTGGTCCCCACTAAACAATCCAAACAGTCTGTTTCCAGAGGACACAAGCACCAAAAAAGACTATTATGAATCTAGCCAAGTTTGCTTCTTAGGCAGTGAATTTGTATGGAAAAATAATTATTTTTTTTTCAACATTAGATGTATAGTTTTATGATAATCAAAAATATTTATTACAGTGAGATCTTCAAGCATACATGGAACTATTATATTTAGATTCAAATGGTAAAATATTTATATTTTAAGTCATACTTTTGAAATTAAAAGGAAGAATAACATATTTTGCAACAAAGAAAAGAGAAATATATAAGACAAAAATAAGAGCTGACAGTAAAAACTTAACTATTCATTCTTGATGTAATATAAGAAAGCTTTCTGCCAGAGAGCTAAATCTTCTTACTCTGTCTAAATCATCAAAATATGGATGACTCAGTGCCATTTTGCCAGAAATCCATTTGGCAGGATCATAGACTAATATTTTTGAGAGAAAACCCAAAGAATTTCATCCAAATTTTTGACATAGGATGCTAAGCTTCCTGGTTTCCACTTGGGAAATATATTCTTGCAGTCCTGTAAAATATCTGCTTCTGAGCACATGTCTTTATTGGCGGTGCCTAAGTCTCTGAAAATCCTAAAGAGTTGATCAATTTTTGAATTCCCATGGAAGAGTGGAGTCTTGGTTGTTAATTCTGCAAACACGACAACTGTAATGCAATGTCAACTGGAGTTGAGTAACAAGGTAACCCCAGAAATCTATGTGGAGGTCTGTACTAGAGTGTTACTGTCTCATACGTACATACTCTAGATGTTCCAAAAGCTCTGTCAAGGCCAAAATCGGTCAGTTTAATAGCTCCTTTGACATCAATCAGTAGATTTTGAAGACTTAAGTCTGTATGAAGAACTCTTCTACAGTAACCAAACACTAGTCCCTCAAGAATAGATTACAAAATGCTCTTAACAAGTGAGAGGCCCATGTACTGACCAGAAAGGATTGAACTTAATTTATTCTTGATTGCCATGGAAAATAATTCAAAAATGTATATGGTCTGCAATCATGTATAAGCACACCTTGAAGACTCTCAATATTTGAATGGTGAAGTTTTTTAATGGGAAAATTTCCCAAATTACAGTACTAGGGACTCTTTCCTCTTCACTTTCTTTTTTTTTAACTTTTATTTAGTAAATATAAATTTCCAAAGTACAGTTTATGGATTACAATGGCTCCCCCCCCATAATTTCCCTCCCACTCGCACCTCTCCCATCTCCTGCTCCCTCTCCCATTCCATTCACATCAAGATTCATTTTCAATTATCTTTATATACAGAAGATCAATTTAGTATATATTAAGTAAAGATTTCATCAGTTTGCACCCACACAGAAACACAAAGTGTAAAAATACTGTTTCAGTACTAGTTATAGCATTATTTCACATTGGACAACACATTAAGGACAGATCCCCCATGAGAAGTAAGTACACAGTGACTCCTGTTGTTGACTTAACAATTTGACACTCTTGTTTATGGCGTCAGTAATCTCCCTAGGCTCTTGTCATGAGTTGCCAAGGCTATGGAAGCCTCTTGAGTTCGCTGACTTCGATCTTATTCCGACAGGGTCATAGTCAAAGTTACTTGCAGATCTGTGAAAGGATGGAAAAAGATATCCCATGCTAGCAGAAACCAAAAAAGAACTGATGTAGGCATCCTAATATCAGACAAAATAGACTTTAACATAAAAACAGTTGAAAGAGAAAGAAGAGCACTATGTAATGATTAAGGAATCAATTCAACAGGAAGATGTAACTATTACAAACATGCATATTATAAATATGCACCTAATTACAGGGCATCTGGATAGCTAAAATGAATATTAATGGATATAAAGGGAGACATAGACTCAAATACAATAGTAATGAGGGACTTCCATACCCCACTTTCAGGAGTGGATAGATCAACCAGACAGAAAACCGGTGAGGGAAAAACAGAGTTAATTGACACTATAGACCAAATGGATTTAACAGATATCTACAGAATATTCCACCCTAAACCTGCAGAACACATTCGTCTTACCAGTACATGGAACTTAAAAAAAAAAAAAAATTCAAAGCCATACCATGCTTCTCAGACCACAGTGGAATGAAGTTGAAAATCAGCAATTTAGGAATCTTAAGAACATATACAAACATATGGAGATTGAATAACATGCTCCTGAATGAACAGTGGTTCACAGAAGAAATCAAAAGGGAAATCAAAAAGTTTTTAGAAACAAATAAAGATGATAACACAACATATCAAAACTGATTGGATATTGAAAAAGCAGTGTTAAGAGGAAAGCTTAAAACAATTGGCGCCTACATCAAAAATTTAGAAAGGCACCAAATAAATGAGCTATCAATGTATCTTAAGGGCATAGAGAAACAACAGCAGACCAAACCCAAAACTAGTAGGAGAAAAGAAATAATTGAAATTAGAGAAGAAATAAACAAAATCAAAACAAAAATATAATAGAATAGATCAGCAAAACAAAGAGCTGGTTCTTTGAGAAAATAAACAAAATTGATACACCATTGGATGAAATAACCAAAAAATGTAGGAAGAATACCCAAATTAAAAAAATCTGAGATTAAAAACAAAATGTAAAAGCAGACACCAAAGAAATAAGAACATCAGAAATTACTACAAAGAGCTGTATGCCAACAAATTGGGAAACTTAGAAGAAATGGATAGATTCCCAGACACATACAACCTACCTAAATTGAACCACGAGGACATAGAAAACCTAAACAATCCTATAACCAAGACAGAAATTGAATCAGTTTATACACCCTCTCAACAACAATAAAAAAAGCCCAAGGCTGGCTGGATTCACTGCTGAATTCTACCAGATAGTATGGAGATACCTCAAGAATCAAAATATAGACCTACCTATGACCAAGCCATTCCACTCCTGGGAATCTACCCAAAGGAAATGAAATCAGCATATGAAAGAGGTATCTGTACATCCATGTCTATTGTAGCTCAATTTATAATAGTTAGGACATGGAATCAACCGAAATGCCTGTCAACTGAAGAATGGATAAAGAAATCATGGGATATGTACAGCTTGGAATATTACACAGTGGTAAAAAAAATCTGGATATTTGCAACAAAATGGATGAAACTGGAAAACATCATACTTAGTGAAATAAGCCAGTTCCAAAGAGACAATCACCAAATGTTCTCCCTGATCTGTGATAACTAAAAGAACACTCAAAAGGCAACCTGTAGAAATGAAACTGACACTTTGAGAAGCAATCAATTTGAGTAGCTCTTGTCTTGAGTGATGAGGAACAGTTTTGCCTTTTTTCTTTTTTCTTTTCTCTTTGTTCCTCTTTCTCATACTATCTGTTGAACTTTTACCCAAGGTAGAGAAAATCATATTGTGTAAAGTAAACTGAAAATAGAACTTAGTAAAAGATCTAAAAGTGGAAATCAGAGAGGGAAGAGGAAGGGGGATGGGACTATGAATGCGAGTGTGCACACAGTGGGAAGAATCACCATACTCCTAAAGACATAACTGTGAAATGTATGAAGTTTGCAACGGCAAAATG
This sequence comes from Oryctolagus cuniculus, assembly GCF_964237555.1. Classification (NCBI taxonomy): domain Eukaryota; kingdom Metazoa; phylum Chordata; class Mammalia; order Lagomorpha; family Leporidae; genus Oryctolagus; species Oryctolagus cuniculus. Next base: position 22,945,438 of record NC_091433.1, read on the forward strand.
GTACAGCTCTCCATTCGTTCATATGGATCTACTTCTAAGGGTACAGTTTAAAAACTTACTGTGGGACCCCAAGCCCCCTTAAGCTGGGTGGGAAAAAATAGCATTTTGAATGATACCGTGAGCATAGAGATAAGATTAAGTGATTAAGTCGTCATATAGATAGGATTTAGTTTTTTTTTTTTTTTTTAAGGGAAAAATGTATTGGGGAAAACCAAGCAGACTGTAGGGAAGGGGGGGAAGAAGGATAAAGGTGGAGAAGAAGAGTGTAAGAGAGAGAGAGAGAGAGAGACAGAGACAGAGGTCAGGAGACAGAGAGAAAGAGAGAGAGCCACATGTTCAGGAACAGTTCCTTTTAAAACTTTGCCAGGGGGCAGGCAGGGAAGTAGGAGCAGCGAATCCCATTAGGATGGCAGTGGAGCTTGACACCAGTGGTTGGGCCATGTGGCCACCTGGCTTCCAGCAATGGCAGCGGGGGCTAGAGCTTAGAATGGGGTCAGGGTGTAGATCGCACCATAGATAAGACTGTTCCATTTTACTAACATTCCCCCTTTCTGCTTTTTATAAAGTAGGAGTTGTGTGGGATTACGTTAGTCCCAAAAGTCCAGAAAGGCTAGAGGGACGATGATCTGTCTTTAGAGCTGCTTCCTGCTGACATGGGTGACGAGGTACTCTTCGCTGGCATGGGGTGATATCTCAAGCTGCTGTCTCCTGGGTGGGGAGCCGAGTATATCCCTGTAGCAGCAACAGCATTTGGTTGACCGCCTGGTTGCTGAAGGTCTTGGTTTGTTCCATTATCACCTCCTGTAAACACTTAAACAGATACAGTAATTTAAAAGACAGGGTGAGAATAAAGAGGCTACGATTACAAAGGAATGAGGCCGCAGATGGGCCAAATAGTGTCTAGAACAAAAGACAAATTCATTGGATAACCTAAAAGAGCTGCTGTCTAAACTATGACTAGGTTCTCCAATTGAGAGGCAAATAGACACTGACAGAAGGGCTTGATAATAGTCTGGTAGGCCTTAAGGCCTTGTCAGTTATCAGGCCTAGACTTATCTATCGCTTCACATGGGGGGGTACATCCTAATGGAGGTGTGAACCTCTTGGGGAAGGCACCCTGTTGATTTCCATTACCTAGCTGGCCTGGGAGGAGAGCTTGCCAGGTAAAGGCAGGTGGCATTTTCTGCCTGTAATGTTATTGACCATACTTGGCCATACCCTCAGCAGCGTTGGTCACTTTGGAAGCTGGGCCAAGTGAAAGGCTCTTCAGCTTAGAGCCAGCAAGAGCTGTGGCTCTGACCTAGGCATCCTTTGACTCCAGGGCAGTTGATAGGATTAAGTTTTATAGTGACCATATAAATAGGACTAAATGTTTGATAGTAATAATAGAATCAGAAAAAGAGTGAATGCTCTAACATGGGAAGCAATGCATACAGCAGGCTCATAGAATGACAATCAATTCAAATCACATTCTGACCTCAGAATCAGCCCTTAAGGCATTCTGCACTGGCTGAAAAACTCAAGAGAGTACACCAGGCATGGAAAGCCAAAACACTGTGGCAAAAAGTGTCCCACATGAAGGACTTCCATGGTGAGACCCCAACAGACAGAAGTGATCATCAAAGAAGGATGTACTTTACTCTAAAGGGAGGAGGGAACTTCCACTTTGCCCATGGCCTTTTCTAAATACGAAAGGAGTCAGTGAATTCAAACAGCTTCCATAGCATTGGAAGCTCATGTCAAGAGCCTCGGGTGATCATTTATATCATGCATGAGTGCTAATTGTTAAATTAACAACAGAGGTCACTGTACACTAAAATCCCATTCAGAACTTCTGTATTCAATGAGTTGGATTATGAGAGCTAATAGAAAAGCTCGATCACAAAGATTCACCTCATTTTAACATATTAAGTGGAGAACATTATCTATATATCATAAGCTATAGTAATGTCTAAGTGCTCACAAAAGATGCATCATTTTTGGACCCTTCTCCAAAGTTAAATCCCTCAACAACAAAAAATTATATCTATATCTATAACTACATATAAAGTCTATATCTATATTTTGATATAAATATAAATCTATGTAGATAAATATATATTTATATAGCTATGTAGATTTATATATTATTTATTTATATATAGATATATAGATAGATTAGTCAAATCTCAGAAAGTTTTACTTATCTTGAATTAAAAAGCACTTTCTTTCCTGATTGCAAAAAAAATCAGTTGGTGTTCTATTGCACAGGAGGATAATACAGTTAACAATAACATACTATACTTTTCTAAATAGCTAGAAGAAAGACTTTAAATTTTTACACTACAAAGAAACCTTCAATATATTAAGTGATGGATACAACTATCCTAATATGATCATTAAAATGTATGCATGAATCAAAATATTACATTGTACCCCATAAATATGTACAATTATTGTTTGTCAATAAATAATTGTCTAAAATAAAAGCAAAGACAGAAGATGACATAGACTTTGGTATTTTCTCAAATACAGATGTAAAGGGAGATGAAGAGAGGTCATTATAGATGTAAAGGGAGATGAAGAGGTGCTGTGATGTAGTGGGTAAAGCCACCACCTGCAGTGCCAGTATCCCATATGGGCACCAGTTCCAGTCCCGGCTGCTCCACTTCCAATCTAGGTTTCTGCTATGGCCTGGAAAAGCGGTAGAAGATGGCCCAAGTCTTGGGTTCCTGCACCCACATTGGAGACCTGGATGAAGCTCCTGGCTCCTGGTTTCAGATTGGCTTAGCTCCAGCTGTTATGGCCATCTGGGATGTGAACCAGTAAATGGAAGACTTCTCTGTCTCTGCATCTCTATAACTCTGCCTTTCAAATGAATAAATAAATATTTTAAAATAAATCTTTAAAAAAAGGTGATGAAGAATCATATATTGGGGTTATAAAACAAAACGAAGAACGTTAATGATCAGAACTATCATTAAATGGGAATGAATGAAATGAACACTAGAATGAAAATTTTTTTTTACATGTCAACACTGACTCAATTTTATTTTTAAATGTTTTTGACCTATTATTAACTGGATCCAAATATATGAAATTCAAGGATATGGAGGGATGACTTATATACTCATGACACATTTCCAATAAATGTAATACAAATATCTGTTTTACATAAAGACTTAGAGGCTTAGAACTATCACAAAGATTGAGATGATTCTCTGTCTCCACACACAGTTGCTTATAAACTATACAAAAAATGTTTAACTTTGGGAGATGTAGATGTGTCTGGAATGGAGCCAAAGTGCCTGGAGAGGAGGTAGACATGAGAGTTGATTCTAGCTTCCTTACTGGCTAGCTGTGTGATCCTGGACACATTATTTAATCTTTTAAGTCCCTTCCTCTTTTAAAATCTTAATAAGTTTATATTCATATTATATATATATTTTTTTTCTTTAAAAAGAAAATAATGTATAGAAAATACATAACTGTACTTATTGTTTTTCTAATCAAGAGAAAATCCCATAGATCAACATGAAATTTTAGGGGTAGTTATCAAATCTTCTTTTCCTAAGTTCTTGGTATATCCTTCTTTCTAAAATGTTGTTTATTTATTTTCAGTTTATTTCAAAGGTGGAGAGAGAGAGAGAGAGATCTTCCATTTACCCAAAGTCAGGAGCCCAGAATTCAATCCAGTTCTCCTGTCTGGGTAACAGGGACCCAAATCCTTGGGCCTTCCTCTGCTGCTTCCCAGATCGCACATTAGCGGAAGCTGGAATCAGAAGCAGAGCTGATAATTGAACTTGGGCACTCCAGTAAGGAATATGGGCATCCTAAGTGGTACTAGAATGAAATTTTAAACAATATATATTGTTTATTTAAGATGTATTTATATGAAAGACTGATAGGGAGGGAGAAGAGAGTGGGAGAGAAAGGGAGAGAAAGTCAGAGAGCAAGAGCGAGAGAGAGAAAGAGCAAGAGAGAGAGAGAGAATCTCCCCTCTGCTGGTTAATTCCTCAAATAGCCACAGTAACCATGTCTGGGCCCAGCTGAAGCCAGGAGCTGGGAAAACCATCCTGTTCTCTCACAAAAGTGGCAGTGACAGTAACTGGGCCATATTTAGCTGCCTTCTCAAGTGCATTAACTGGAAGCTAGATCCAAAGTGGAGCAGCTAGGGACTCAAACCCACACTCTGATATGGGATACTGACATTTCAAGTCACAGCCTAATCTGCTGTACCATAATGCCTGCTTCATGATATGTGTGTGTTTGTGTGTGTGTGTATAATACACAATTTATATATATATATATATATATATATGTCCGTGTGTGTGTCTGTATATATATATATATATATATATATAATTTTTAAAGATTTGTTTTATTTATTTGAAAGTCAGAGTTACACAGAGAGAGAAGGAGAGACAGACAGAGAGAGATCTTGCATCTACATCTGATGGTTCACTCCCCAATTGGCTGCAATTGCCGGAGCTGTACTGAACCAAAGCCAGGAGCCAGGAGCTTCTTCCAGGTCTTCCATGCTGGTGCAGGGGCCCAAGGACTTAGGCCATCTTCCACTGTTTTCCCAGGCCATAGTAGAGAGCTGGATCAGAAGTGGAGCTGCTGGAACTTGAATCAGCACCCATATGGGATGCTGGCACTGCAGGTGGCAGCTTTACCCACTACTCCACAGTGCCTGCCCCTGTATTTATTTTTTAAGCTATTCCACCTAAAATGTTCAAATCCTGGATGAATTAAGTGCTCAAAAATATATATATGTGTGTTTTAATAACAGTTATCTTAGGAGAAATGTCTAATTGTATATTTACTATATGCTTTCTATTAGGATGTTATAATAATAGCTTGTGGTAGATGTAAACAGAGACAGTTGGGCATGACATTACAGATACAATACTTATTTTTTCTTCTCCTCCTTTTTCTCCTTCCCCTCTTCTCTGCCTTCTTTTCCTTTTTGAAGGAGAAATGCAATAATGAAATCCAAACCGGGCAACTTACTAAGATCTACCCATTGCTTAGTTGATGGAGAGAGGAATCTGTGCATGAGGCAATAACACATTAGAGAAAAAGAAATTAAACACAGAAAAAGGACAAAGAGATGATTCAACTGAAAAGTTTTCTGATATAATACAACTCCAACAGTTATAGTACAGAGTAGAAGAAAAAGAATGACTTTATATTTAAAAATAAAGCTTTAATTTGATTCTATTAACAATGAAGAACTTCATCCAGTAACTTAAATAGGCTCAATGTTAACGTTTGTAAAACTTGGAGAATAAATGAGATCCGCATACCATACAACTAAGTTCTTTTTAGTTATAAATCATGATAAACAGCTATTTAAAATATGTTTTATCTTCTTACCTGAAAAATGTATGCCAGTAACAAACTTGAAACTGGGTTCAAATTTAGATATAACAATTATCAATGTATATGCACCTAACTACAGGGCACCAGTTTATCTAAAAGATTTGTTAAGGGAATTAAAGGGAGACTTAGACACCAATACATTAGTACTGGGGGACTTCAATACTCCACTCTCAGAAATAGACAGATCAACAGGACAGAAGATCAACAAGGAGACAGTAGATTTAAACGACACTATAGCCCAAATGGATCTAACAGATATATACAGAACTTTCAATCCTACAGCTAAAGATTTTACATTCTTCTCAGCAGTACATGGAACCTTCTCTAGGATTGACCACATACTAGGCCATAAAGCAAGTCTCAGCAAATTCAAAAGAATTAGAATCATACCATGCAGCTTCTCAGACCATAAAGGAATGAAGTTGGAAATTTAGACATTTTCTACACAGAAATGTCAATACAAGAGCAGCTAGATCCTGTCCTCCGGCTCAAAAATTCCACCTTCCTTTCTTTGGCTACTCCCAGTTGCTGCACTTAGTCCATCCCACATGCCCAGGCTGCAGTCACAGCCCTAGAAAAACAATCTCTGGTCCACTGTTGCAAGCTGGTGGCCACCAGCTGTGTGATGTGCCATTGAGACAATGGAGCTGGGTATGATGACCACTGGATTACTGGAAGAGGGATAGGATATGAAGTTCCTAGATACCTGGAGCATGCAGGGTCTGATTGTCGATGGTCTCTTGATTTCATGTCTGCTAACTGTGATGAGCAGGGACGTGGTGGAACAGGGTCAGAGTGAGAAACTCTTGTCTGACTCAATGGATAGCTTGTGTCTATGTGGCACTATACAAGTAAGGCCATGCTCTGTTTACTTCAGAACAAAATTTAGTAAGATAATAAAATCTTTCTTCTGCTATGTTCAAGAGCCTTGAATAAAAGCTAGAACACAGAGTTTAGTCTTTTAAGGTATAAATGTGTGCCCGATGCCTTTGGTGGAATTGGAGCCACCCTAGCGCCTGATCCCATTGGGAGCAGTACACAACTCTGTTGAGAAAGTTCCCTGAGCCATCTGGAGTATTGCACTGACATTTACTTTCCTCTGGTTTCCTCTCAGGGTGCCGCACAGCTTCCTCTGTTCTTGAAGGACATCCCTGAGTTTTAAATTGGCTGTTTTCTTTATTCATTATCAAAAACTAACATTAAGACACCACACAAAATAATGCTGTGTTTCAAAGCAACAGCTGTGCTGTCTTCAACAGTGTTTTATTAAAAATCTCAAAGTTGTGTAGCACGTTGAGTTTTTAACTTTTCAGAGAGTGACACCAATTTTTATCTACTTCTCCAGATTTTTAATGAGCAGTTTTCCCCTGATGTCTGTGTCAGGAGGTGGAGAGGTATGGTTTTTGGTTTCCGGCTGTTTCAATTAAGGAGATGATCATTATTTTGTGTACTCTAACATCTCTAATAAATCTGATTAGAAGAAATTCTGACACAAAAAGCAGCTTAGTTGACACTGATTTCAGAAAGGCATTGATAATTATTCCAGATTGATAAACCTCATCTGTTTCAAAACATATGCTTCTCTACTACAAGGCCCACACCATAATTTATCTTCATTTTTCCTCTTGTACTCTCTCCCTATCATTCTTTACATTCTGGAGTGTGTGGGAATAAATAACCTCCTGCAGAACAAAGAGGAGAACAACAGAGTCAAAACTGAATCAAGTCATCAAAGCACCTCCAACTGCACAGTGTTGCAAAGATGCACAAATCGTCATTCTAAATCTCCCAACACTTTCATGCTGTTTCCTCAATAGGAATAATTGGATGATTTATATTTCCTGCTGACTTTTCAACATGATTGTCAGTGCATAAAACAAATTAGTTTTAATAAGAACTTTCACATGAGCACATAGACATTGAGTGATAGGAGAAGTAAATGGAAATTTCTCAATAAGTTTATTGATAGAACTGCACCAAAAGAATTTTCAGATAATTAGAATGTTTAGGCAATAGTGAGCATCTCACTTATTCAATTAACATACTTTAAAATGTATAATGGAATTATTAATAAAAGGTATACTGTCTGTGGCCAGTGTTGTGGCACAGTGGGTTAAGCTGCCGGTTAGCACCACCAACTTCCCATATCAGAGAGCTGGTTTGAGTCCTGGTTGCTGCTCTTCCAATCCAACTCCCTGCTAATGCGCCTGGAAAAGCAGTGGGAAATGGTAGCCCTGCTATTCATGTGAGAGACCAGGATGGAGTTCCTGGCCCCTGGCTTTGGTCTGGTCCAACCCTGGCTGTTGCAAGGATTTAGGGAGAGAATCAGTAGATGGAAGATATTCTCTTGCTCCCTCTCCCCTTGCTCCACCCATCCATCTACCTTTCAAATAAATGAATAACTCTTTCAAAAATTAAAAAAAAAGTTTTCTCTCTTTAGCATACAAAGTTTTTTTTTCCTTATTTTAATTTTTAAGGAATTTATTAATACATTAGGTTCTTAGATTCTCATGGTCACAGCAAATGCATGAAATTATTACTACACGGTTCTCATGTAAATGTGGTATTATTACAAAGAGAACAGACTAAATGCAATTCATAGATAAAATTACAAGAATATCATGATACTTCCCTTCCTCTCTCTCCCCTTTTCTTCCTCCCTCCCTTCCTTCCTCCCTCCCTCCCTCTCTTCCTTCTCCGTTCTCCCTTCTCCCTTCAGGTCCCTTTTTTACAATTTTTGAGATAACATTTAAATTTACATTGCAGGCAAAGGCTTAATGCTCCATTAAACAAAGAGTCAACGAATAAAACATAAAAATGCCATATTCAGCAGGAATATGTGGGAGCTATAATTGAAAAAGAAAAAAAAATCAGGGGCCGGTGCTGTGGTGCAGTAGGTTAATCCTCCGCCTGCAGTTCCGGCATCCCATATGGGCGCCTGTTCTAGTCCCGGCTGCTCCTCTTCCAATCCAGCTCTCTGCTATGGTCTGGGAAAGCAGTATAGGATGGCCCAAGTCCTTGGGCCTCTGCACCTGCATGGGAGACAGGGAGGAAGCACCTGGCTCCTGGCTTCGGATTGGCGCAGCTCCAACTGTTGCGGCCATTGGGGGAGTGAACCAACAGACGGAAGACCTTTCTCTCTATCTCTCCCTCTCACTGTCTGTAACTCTAACTCTCAAATAAATAAAAAAATATTTTAAAAAGAAAGAAAAATAAAAAATAAAAAACAACAGAAAATAAAGTCCTGTTTGTATCAGTATTACCGCAAATATTGTCAAAATTGTTTTATTGCTTATCAAACCAAGAATTATGAATGATATACTGCTATAGCTTTAATGATCTGTTATTACTTTAAAATTTACTGTACATGAGTGAGATGCACTTTTTTCATTTGGTTCTTTTTTTCTTTTTTTTTCAGATAAAAATTGTGTGTGTTTATGAGATATGGTGTGATGTTTTGGTACTTTTTGTATATTCCTGATAAGTAAGTTATGTGTTGCAAAAATGTGTTTTTCTTGTGAGGTTTATAAATTTATATTGAAAAGTCAGTTTTCCAGATATAATAACAAACACTTGCAAACAAACAGTTAATATTAGCTCTCAGTTTGAATTGATCAGTAGAAATAATGAATCTTGCTTTTATTAGAGGAAGATTTACATTTCTGAAAATCAAATTTTAAACGTAATCTTGATCTTCCTACTGCACAGAGGATGCATGAGGTATAGCTGCTGTTGTGTCATTCATTCCTGTGAATGTCTCTACAACCCAAATAAATGAAAGGGACTCCTGTCTCACCCCAGAAGTATATTCTAGAGTGCAGTGTATTCAAAGAGTAACTGTGGGCAGAACGGCAGTTGGCTTTGTTGCCTGAAGAAACTGCTTACAACTCAGCATTGTAAAATCAAACGTTCATAGAACCTTCTAAGTGAACAATCCCAACCAAGGACGGTACCAGCTAGACTAAACCAGGGTGAAATGATTGAAAGATAAATGAAAGATTACATGTGTGATAATACTTTTTATCTCAAATATAAATGTATGTCTCTACATCTTCCTATATATGGATACCTATACAAGAATTCTTAAAAGTTTATGAGGACATGCACTATGATAAAAACTGTGGAGGGTTTCCAAAATTGCTTTGGTAAAATGAACTGATCTTTTAATTCAATTTTCCTATGAATTTTGGAAGCCCCCTTATATTTGTCTATGTGCATAAGAATATACATTGATATACGATGTATATATATATATATTCATGCCATATGTATTTGTATTTATAAACAATATTAAATATTTATATCTATTCTTAAGTATACAGTATACACATATATAATTTTATAGTATCTATAGGCAGCATAAAATTCTAGAAAAATACCAAGTAAACTAATAAAATAGTTATTTTGAGAAGATATGGAGAGAGTTGCTATTTATTTTTTAAATTTTATTTAATGAATATAAATGTAGAAAGTACAACTTTTGAATTACAGCAGTTTTCCCCCCCAGAACCACCTTCCCACTTGCAAGGCATCCCATATCCTACTCCCTCTCCCATCCCATTCTTCATTAAGATTCATTTTTAATTATCTTTATATACAGAAGATCAACTTAGTATATACTAAGTAAAGATTTCAACAGTTTGAGAGAGATGCTACTTAAAAATGTCAACAAATTAGATGTTAAATAAGATTTTAACTCTATTCACTATATGTATCATTGTTCCTTTTTTATTGGTTTTAAAGATTTTATTTATTGGAGATGTAGAGTTACAGAGAGAGAGAGAGAGAGAGAGAGAGAGAAAGGCCTTCCATCCACTGGTTCACTCCCCAAATGGCTGCAACTGCCAGAGCCGGTCAGGTTCAATGCCAGGAGCCAGGAATTTCTTTTGGGTCTCCCATGTGGATGCAGGGGCCCAAGAACTTGGGCCATCCCCTACAGCTTTCCCAAGCCATAGAAGAGAGCTGGATCAGAAGAGGAACCACTGAGACACTAACTGGCACCCATATGCTGTACCAGTGCCTCAGATTGAGGCTTAGACTACCAAGCCACAGTGGCAGCCCCTCTTGTACTATTTTTTTTTATGGCTGAATTTTAAGAGAGATCTGTGGCACATGAACACAAGCATCTTACCTGCAAGTTGAGCTTCCAGCAGGCACATATGCAGTCAATTCCCTCCTGATGTTAGTAGAGTCAAGAAAAAATGAAAACAGGTATTATAAGGGCTGGCCTTGCAGCACAGCAGGTTATACTGTGGCTTGTGATGGTGGCATCCCATATAGGAATGCTAGTTCAAGTCTTAGTTCCTCCATTTACAATTGAGCCTCCAGCTATTGTGCCTTGGAAGATGGTAGAGGACGACCCAAGTGCTCTGGCCCCTGCTACCCATGTGGGAGACTCAGATGGAGCTCCTGACTGCTGGCTTTGACCTGGCCCAGAACTGGGTATCAAAGACATTTACAATTCTTTCTCTCCACCTCCCCCTTCCCTCTTGCCCTCATTCCTCATCCTGTCACTGTGCATTTCATATATATATATATATATATTATATATATATATATATATATTCAAAAACAGGTTTAGACTCTATATGTTCACCATCACCTTGTAACAGCCACACATCATTACCTTTCAGAAAAATCCTCTAGTCCCATAGGGTCTTACTGGTGAATTGTTCTTGGAGTTACCACAGCTTTCTCATGTTTTATCCTCAAATGGGAAATGTGCAATTTTTTTTTTTTTTTTTTTTTTTTTTGCCAGGCACAGAGTTAGACAGTGAGAGAGAGACACACAGATAGAGTTATAGACAGTGAGAGAGAGACAGAGAGAAAGGTCTTCCTTCCATTGGTTCACTCCCTCAATGGCTGCCACAGCCGGCGCTACGCCGATCCGAAGCCAGGAGCCGGGTACTCCTTCCGGTCTCCCATGTGGGTGCAGGGACCCAAGCTCTTGGGCCATCCTCCACTGTCCTCCCGGGCCACAGCAGAGAGCTGGACTGGAAGAGGAGCAACCGGGACTAGAACCCGGCACCCCAACTGGGACAAGTTCCTGGGGTGCCAGCGCCACAGGCAGACGATTAGCCAAGTGAGCCACAGTGCCGGCCACAAATGTGGAATTTAATTTAGTATATTTAACAAATGTTTATTCACTTTTTTGCTTCCAAATTATTTTTGCTGAGCTCAGGTTAGAATGTGGGAGACGATGATGTAGGTAGAATGTGAGAGACAGAGTATTGAAATGTAAGTAAAGCGTTCATCTATTATGGCAAGTTTGTTTCAGTTTTTAAAAGAAAAATGTACTCTTTGTTCTTTTTTCATTTTTTTTCTTTTTGTAAATTTTATTTAAGTTATGCAAGTTTCATGTATTTCATATATAAAGATTTAGGAACATAGTGATACTTTCAACCCTACCCTTTCTCTCATCCATTCTCTGTTTCTCTTCCCCCTCCCATTCCCACTCTTAATTCTTATTTAGATCTACTTTCAGCTTAATTAGGGCTTGTAAAGTTAACCCTACACTAAGTAGAAGAGTTCAGCAAATAGTATGAACAAAACAAAAACACTGTATAAACACATAAGTAGTACATCTATATTTTATGCATTCACTTTGATTTTCATTTTGAATATAGTTATATTTATGGACAAAAATTTATTAATCAGCCTGATTTTTATTAAATGCTTACAATGTATTTAATACCATGAGAAAATTTAAAGTTAAGTTGGTTGGTTTCTTTCCTTTAGGAGTAGATTAGCAAATTAGAAAGTCAGATATAGGAACCAACAAACTGGAAGATGACACAACAAAGTTTATGAGGATCAGAGAGGAAAAGGTAGTCTTGAATAATGAAGAAACTCTTGTTCAACTTGGGTCTCTATGATATCAGACAGCGAAATTCCCTATACTAGAGGAGTTTGGAACTTAAGTGGAAATGCATAGATGTGTGTTTATGTGTGTGTGTATCTATCCATGTTTGTGTACACACAAATATAAAGAAGCTTCAAAAATTTCATGAAATTATGTATTATAAGAAACCATGTCTGCATCAAAATGAACATCTTTTTATTGGATTTTTTACAAACTTTGAAATCCTTTCATGTATATATGTGCATAAACATATATACACACAGAAAGGTACATATGTTTAGGCATATATGCATATTGGCAGCTCACTTGGCTAATGCTCCGCCTGCGGCGCTGACACCCTGGGTTCTAGTCCAGGTTGGGACGCCGGATTCTGTCCCGGTTGCTCCTCTTCCAGTCCAGCTCTCTGCTGTGGCCCGGGAAGTGCTTGGACCCTGCACCTGCATGGGAGACCAGGAGGCACGTGGCTCCTGGCTTCAGATCGGCGCAGCGCGTGGCTGTAGCAGCCATTTGAGGGGTGAACCAATGGGAAAGGAAGACCTTTCTCTTTCTCTCTCACCTCTGCCTGTCAAAAAAAAAAAAAAAGACATATATGTATACAATACACAATATGCATTTTCACAGAAATACAAATATTAGAATCATTCATATATTATGCGTGCACACTTACACAATGTATATATACAGTTATATACATTGAATAATTTCAATGTTCCATCCTATGAGAAACAAAATTAGTTCCATTTTTTGTGATAGGTGCTTAGGATCAAATCATTCATCAGTGATAAATACATCTATTCCATCTAGTATAATCATTTTTATCACAACTCCGATGAAGTAAATGTAACATAAAAATAAATAAAAGGCAAAAATTATATCCTTGCAAAAATTCTATGACCTACTCAAATAAAATAACTCACGTGTAGGGACAAAGAATCTATTAATGGGGTGAAAACTAACGGAAGAGATATAAACTGATGTGTATAATTTTAAAAATAAATCAGAAATAAGTCAAATTTTACAGAGGCTAAGATATTAAAAGAGGACAGACCTCAGTGTAGACTCTAGGACATTATGGGACCATGATTAGTTAAGATAGTTTTAGAAAAGTCCCAACTGGGTCAAAATTTTCTCATCAAATTAGAAAATGTTGAAATTTGTAAAGGCTTAAGTGTGATATGATCAGTTTATATACCACTATACAGAATAAGACTTGAAAGAGAGTTTGGAGCTCAGATAAATATAAAAGACCTCCAGATATATTTTCTTGGATATCAGATGTATTTTGTATAAATCTACAAAGAACCATATTGCCAGAAAATAGACAGTCTTAAAAGATAAGGAAAAAATTATGAGTGGAATCTGGAAATCCGTAATAGTTTGAGTTATGGATAAAACTAAATTATAATGAAAAAGCACCTTGTATAAGAGTGAAGGTATTTAATTATATTTTCCAGCCTTAAATGCCAACTCATATTTTTGTACTCTAATTTTCACTTGGACAACAATATACATATTGTTCTTGTTGCCAGATCACTGTGAGGAACATGAGATTCACAAGAGACAGGGAGGAGGCGGCTGGCTCCTGGCTTTGAATTAGCGCAGCGCGCCAGCAGTAGTGGCCATTTTTGGGGGATGAACCAACAGAAGGAAGACCTTTCTCTCTGTCTCTCTCACTGTCTATAACTCTCTTTCCGTCTCTCTGCTAAAAAAATAAAAAAGACAATATTCCACAAAGTTCATCCAACTTGCATGGACAAGAATGGCACCTGTCTAGGCATGAGAAGAACTGGAAATGCAAGCCTGAATCACGAGACAGCAGCTGAAATTCAACAAAGTTGTACATTTGTGGTAGTTGCAGCTATTTCTCCTTAGGACTCCTCAGTGAGCTAGAACTGATGTTGTAACTAAGTTGGATTGTTCACTTAAAAACTTTTAATGTTATTAAAGTGCAAGGGAAATTTCAGTTTATTGAACTATGAAAGATGTGGGCTTAAATTCATAGCATTTGGATGATGAAGCTTTTGGAAGATTCCCAAAACCTTCCTTTTTTGAAGGTAGAAATACAGTCTAGATAGTAGTATTTCTCATTGGGAAGCTGTCATGACAGATTTTTTTTTAGATTCATTTATTTATTTATTTTTAAACTTTTATTTAATGAATATAAATTTCCAAAGTACAGCTTATGGATTACAATGGCTTCCCCCCGATAATGCCGATAATGTCCCTCCCACCTGCAACCCTCCCCTTTCCCACTCCCTCTCCCCTTCCATTCACATCAAGATACATTTTCGATTCTCTTTATATACAGAAGATCAGTTTAGCATATATTAAGTAAAGATTTCAACAGTTTGCTCCCACACAGAAACATAAAGTGAAAAATACTGTTTGAGTACTAGTTATAGCATTAAATCTCAATGTACAGCACACTAAGGACAGAGATTCTACATGAGGAGTAAGTGCACAGTGACTCCTGTTGTTGACTTAACAAATTGACACTCTTGTTTATGGCCTCAGTAATCACCCTAGGCTCTTGTCGTGAGCTGCCAAGGCTATGGAAGCCCCCTGAGTTCACTAACTCTGATCATATTTAGACAAGGCCATGGTCAAAGTGGAAGTTCTCTCCTCCCTTCAGAGAAAGGTACCTCCTTCTTTGATGACCCGTTCTTTCCACTGGGCTCTCACTCGCGGAGATCTTTCATTTAGGTTTTTTGTTTGTTTGTTTGTTTGTTTTTTGTTTTTTGTTTTTTGTTTTTTTCTCCCCAGAGTGTCTTGGCTTTCCATGAGTTACACAAAGAGAAGAGAGGAAGAAAGAGAGAGAAGTCTTCTGTCTGATGGTTCATTCCCCAATTAGCCACAATGGCCAGAGCTATGCCAATCCGAAGCCAGGAGCCAGGAGCTTCTTCTGTGTCTGCCATGTGGGTGCAGGGGCCCAAGAACTTGGGCCAGCCTCCTCTGCTTTCCCAGGCCATAGCAGAGAGTTGGATCAGAAGTGGAGCAGCCGGGTCTCTAACCAGTGCCATATAGGAGGCCGGCGCTTCAGGCCAGGGTGTTAACCCGCTGCGCCACAGCGCTGGCCCCAGATATTCTTTAAGAGATGAAATGATGACAGCTTGAAAGGAGAGAATTAGAATGATCTGGGGAAATATTTGTGTGTACAGGAATTTGGACAACAAAATCTTTTACTGAACAATAATTTTTGCTTTTAAACAATTATACACTACTAATAATGAATTTTATAAAGTTTTTATTTTATTCCTTTGAAAGACTTACAGAGAGAGATCATGAAACAGTAAGAGATGGAAAAGGTGGGGAGAGGGAGAGAGAGAGAGAGAGATAGCTAGCTTCCATTTGCTAGTCACTCCACAAATGGCCACAACAGCCAGGACTGAGCCAGACCAAAGACAGGAGTCAAGAGCTTCTTCCAGGTCTCCCACATGGGTACAGGGGCCCATGTACATGACCTATCTTCCACTGCTTTCCCATATGCATTAGCAAGGAGCTGGATCAGAAGTGGAGCAGCCAGGTCTCGAACCGGCATTTATATGGGATGCTGGTGATGCAGGAGGCAGCTTTACCCACTCTACAACAGCACCAGCCCTAACTATTTATTTCTTTAAATACATTGTCATCATAAGCATTTTGCAGTATATAAGTAATCTCTCCATTTGTTTACCCAAGCTCCATCTTAAATTCCATTGTGAGTATATCAATAAACTTCCTAGTGATTTGAATTTCCACATATCTTTTCTTACAAAGAGAAAATATGCTGAACAATCTGATAAAAGCATACAGTTGATTTTACATTTTAATCCTTCTCTAACTTCATAAATGAGAAGTCCTGATTATTCCCTCTTAAGTGTTTAAGGTGTATCCCTGCAAGATAACAAAGTAAAGTTCCTAACTTCCAGGGGTGGTTCTCCAAGACCTAGTGTGGATGAATGTTATACAAGTATAATTTCACTCAAGAGGGCTTTTTGCACTCCAGGATATGAGTCAACACCCCTTAAATTCAAATATGATCACATAGACTTCATATAAGAAATCATAACAAGTCTCCTTTTACAAGCAGTCAGTTGATTGTGACCAAAATGCCACTGTGCATTAAAGTCTGGGATTAAAGTCAATCTCCGGTTTTAATTGTATGTGAAGCATCAGGAGGCAAAAATCATTACATCATACAGACATGACTTTAGGAAGCCATAATGACAAATTAGAGAGCAATTGAGATGTTTGACTTTGGATTATTCTTTTGAAGATCTGAATATTACAACCAACGAAGTTTTCAAATTTTTTTTTTATTTAGTAAATATAAATTTCCAAAGTACAGTTTATGGATTACAATGGCTTTCACCCCCCATAATTTCCCTCCCACTCGCACCTCTCCCATCTCCCACTCCCTCTCCCATTCCATTCACATCAAGATTCATTTTCAATTATCTTTATATACAGAAGATCGATTCAGTATATATTAAGTAGATTTCATCAGTTTGCACCCACACAGAAACACAAAGTGTAAAATACTGTTTGAGTACTAGCTATAGCATTAATTCACATTGGACAACACATTAAGGACAGATCCCACATGAGAAGTAAGTACAAAGTGACTCCTGTTGTTGACTTAACAAATTGACACTCTTGTTTATGGAGTCAGTAATCTCCCTAGGCTCTAGTCATGAGTTGCCAAGGCTATGGAAGCCTTTTGAGTTCGCCGACTTCACTCTCATTCCGACAGGGTCATAGTCAAAGTGGAAGTTCTCTCCTCCCTTCAGAGAAAGGCACCTCCTTCTTTGATGGCCCTGTTCTTTCCACTGGGATCTCATTCGCAGAGATCTTTCATTTAGTTTTTTTTTTTTTTTCTTTTTTTTTTTTCTTTTTTTTGGCCAGAGTGTCTTGGCTTTCCATGCCTAAAATACTCTCATGGGCTCTTCAGCCAGATCCCAATGCCTTAAGGCCTAATTCTGAGGCCAGAGTGCTATTTAGGACATCTGCCATTCTATGAGTCTGCTGTTTATCCCGCTTCCCATGATGGATCGTTCTCTCCTTTTTGATTCTATCAGTTAGTATTAGCAGACGATAGTCTTGTTTGTGTGATCCCTTTGACTCTTAGACCTATCAGTGTGATCAATTGTGAACTGAAATTGATCACTTGGGCTAGTGAGATGGCATTTGTACATGCCACCTTGATGGGATTGAATTGGAATCTCCTGGCACGTTTCTAACTCCACCATTTGTGGCAAGTCCGAATTCTTGTTTAGTCACACAGATCCAGAAAGTTACCATATATAGGGACAAATGAAATTAAAAGTGTGAAAACTTCATTTAATTTTTTTATTTTTGAGATAACACATTTTTAATTTACAATATAGTCCAAGGCTTAAGTTCCCCTGAATAAAATGTTCAACAAGCACAAAGTAAAAACACTATAGTATGGCAAGGATATTGGCAAGGGCTATTAACAGTAATAAAATTTAGATCAGTAAGTTTAGAAAATTCCACTTTTTAATTAAAAAGATGATGTATTCAATTGTGATGTTGTCATCATCGTGTGTATGGATACGTGTGATGTCTTCAGCAGATTTTTTTTCTTTTGGTTTTCTTCTGTACCCATTTGCTTTTGTTTTTGTGGCTATTGCTAATTTATTTTTGTTTTTATTAATATGAGACTAGATTTCACATAACTCATAGATATGGTTCTAAGAAAATAGCCCTATTTCTCTCACTTGGAAGAGACCTTGAAAAGTGAGAGAAAATATGTAATTAAAATGTGCTTATTTTGATACAAAAATTTTTAATGTGTAACTAAATATTTCCATAGCATGTTTTCTCCACAAACTTCTTGAAGATGACTTGTGTAAGAATGGTGCCAGCTGCATCCCTTATTTCAGACAAATGACTCAACCTCTGTTCTTGCACAAATTGAGCAAGATGAACAATTATTTTCCCTTGAATGAAATACTGCCCTTTTATTATATGGTCTGCTTTCATTAATAGAAATCAGTCCTCAGTTGTGGAAAAGTGGTATCTCATCTTTCATAGCAAATACTTCTTGTAATTATATATTAGCTCTTGCTTGCTATTTGCATGGTTTTGCTAACTGGTAGCCATTCTGATAACGTGTATTGACCTAGCACCTGTGTGTATTGAACAGTATGACAGCAGGTGAAAAGAGAAATGAAATGGAGGCATATTTTACATGGCGACACCTGCTTTTCAAATAGGCTGATTTACAGGTCAATCACCAATCAGTGATAAAATGAGTGATTTGGTAAGCCAATTTCATGTTTAGAAGACTGAGATTGTTAAGTTGTTTCTCATGGGTTCTTTGGCCAGAATTGGAATAAGGCCCTATGGTCTCAATTCAGGACAGAGCTCTAGCAATTGTGATAGTTTCGGTGAATTCTGCTTTCTTGGCTGTATTTGCTTACCCTCAGGCTACACAGGAATTTCCAAGCTGTGACCTGATCATTCCCCATGCACCACAGCAGGTTCTCATTTAATAGAAGTAGATTTGGGGTATAAGCAAATACTTATTATATGAATTCCTGTTAAACACCAACTTTAAGGTTGAATGTTTATTACATCAAGTTTGATCCAGACTCTCAGTTTCCTTATCTTTGAAATGAGGTAAACCATCAATGAAATATGTAGGTGATGCATACTATGCAGAGCTGTTGAGAAGTTTAAAAATTAGTTTATATATGACACTGAGAATAGTGTGTAATATGTAGTAAATTCTCAGTAAATATTATGACCACAGACATGATAGTGATGATAGAAAAGATGCAGGTTGCTATGACAGATATTTTCTATAATCTTTAAGTGTTCATGTCTCTGCTGGTTTGTACTAATACAAAACACTCCAAAATTTTCCTCAATAAAGCATAATTCTTAAGTTCTCACTAATGAAGAAAATATGAAGTCCTAACTGGATATGATACCTAACTGGGTATTTAAGGAAAAAGACAGAGGAAACAAAATTCACATAGCTTGCCTAGACATTTGGGTATTCAATCTAATTTTAGACCTAGAGATATTTCTCTAAGCAGAAAATTAGAGAAAGATATCCTGTTTAATAATTAAACACAGGGACTATATCAAATAATGTATTCATTAGATTAACAATTATTTTGGGGGGAACAAAGTCCTCACATTCATAGAGCTTACATTTCAGTGGGAAGACAATGACAAGCAACTAAAATATGCATACATGATTCTTCTCACAGAGAATATGGAAAAAAAAGTGGTACTGAGGAAAATTAAGGAGTTTGAAGAACATAGATGATGCTGGGCTCTGAAGGGTGGCTACATTATATTGACCCTTACAGAAGTAGTCATTGGAGGAAAACATTCTCATATGTGCAGGTAATTGGAGAAAGAGGAAGTTAAAGAATATTACCAGTAGAGACAACAGCAAGCGAAAGTGTTCAGAGGCATTTAGGATGTGGAGATAGCTTAAGTTATTTTGGAAATAATAATAAACCAGTGTATGGGAAGTTTGATGAAAAAGACTGAGAAATAGAAAATAATCTCCAATGGGTAACCAGAGACCAATTTATGTAGGATCATGCATGGATTAAATGAGAAACTGTTGAGGGATTTTGCATAAAGGAATGAAATCATCTCACAGTTTTGACAGAGCACTTCAGTGCTGTGTTAACAAAGCGCTATTGGGGGAGAAGATAGGGACAAAAGAAGAAATTTCCCTTAGATGTCTGCTACATAAACACAAGCAATCCCTGGTAGTTTCTTGTGCCATAGTAGGACTGGAGGTATTGGAAGAGGTTGGGTTGTTTAAAAAATAATTTTTGAGGTATGAATGGCATTCAAAAGCTTTACGTATTTACTGTATATATATATATATATATCAGTAAGTTAAGCGATAAGTTTTATTTTTTAATACTTATTTGTTTAAAAGTATGAGTTACAGGGAGATAGAGGGAAAGAAGGAGAGGGAGAGAGGTTGAGAGAGAGTGGGAGAGCTAGAGCAAGAAAGAGAGAGAGAGAGAGAATCGTTCATCTGCTGCTTCACTTTCTAGATGGTCGTAACAGCCAGTGCTGGGTCAGGTGGAAACCAGAGGCCAGGAGGTTCACCCAGGTCTCCCTTAAGGGTGGCCTGGGTCCATACACTTTGACCATCTTCCGCTTGTTTCCCCAGGCAATTAGCCAGTAGCTGGATTGGAAGAGGAAACAGCCAGGACATGGACCATTACCCATACAGGAAGCTGGTGTCACAGGTGGAGGCTTTATCTGCTATGCCACAATGTTGGCCCCTAGAGATATTTTTACACTGATGAAACTATCACTACATTCTGTGCCACAAACCTAGTATCTTCTCCAAAATTTTCTCATTTTTTATTTTTATTATTGGGACAATATTACATAAGATAAACCTGCTTAAAAAGACGTAATTTTATAAGACATTATTATTAGCTATAAGCACTATGCTATATACTAGATTTCTAAGAGGACACATCCATGTTGCATTATTGGAGAGGCTGTATTCTGAATACATTCTCATATCAGAGCTAAAGGTAGTTATGAACTGAATAAATGATAGAAGGGAGAAAACAGCATCAAGAGCTTTGAAAGAAGAAAATTATAAGGATGTGGCTCCATTGGGGGGAAATGAAAGAAGAGGTATTTGATGACTATGGGAGGGAAACGGAAGAATGAGTAAAAGGCACTGAGAAGGGACAGTGACCAGGAAAGTGGTGTTCCAGAAGCCAGATGAGGAAAATATTTCAAGCAGGAAAGTATCAACTGATGTTGTTAAGTCAAGAAAGGTGAAGATATGGCCATTTGATCGAGCAAAACAAAAGTCTCTGATCACTTTAAGTGGAGTAGTGTGGATAAAAGCCTCTTCTAAGGGGGTGGATGGAGCAACCGTCTTTCTTTTCTTGAGTACCTTTTCACAGACACTTCTGTGTTACAGTTTTGTCGCATCAAGGTCACTGAGCTCAAAGGGAGGTCTTTGCTATTACTGGCTGGAGCTTATTTTTCTTGATCTATGTGAATTCTTTCAGAGCATAAAAGCGCTTCTGGAGTCTGAGTTATTGGCAAGTGTGATTTCTTCTATTCTCTCTGGTTAACGAATCCTAGCACTTTGACATGAAAGGAAACTGATGGATTTGTTGAGTTAAGTTTACTAAAGTAGTAAATGACATTTCTGTGGCTACTCCTTACAGCTGGCAGCACTCAGAAACCTGTCCATCGTTGTTTATAACACAGTTGGATGCTGCAAATGTCACAATGGTTTTGCATCAATTGACCTAGCACTCAGTGTGAATGAGGCATCTTTATCATCTCCCTTAAAAATTCTGTTGTGTAATCCAACCAAATTAGTCACTAAGAGCCATTTCTCTCTTTTTAAAGTTTATTTATTTAGTTAATTACTTATTTAGTAAGTCAGTTAGTGAGTTATTTGAAAGAGTGAATGAAAGAGAGGAGGGTTTCTTCCACCTCCTGGGTAACTCCCCAAATGGCTGTAACAGCAAATGTTTGGCTAGGCTGAAGCCAGGAGCAAGGAAATCCATCACGGTCTGCCATAGGTGGGAGAAACCAAAGTATCTGATACACCATTTGTTATCTCCCAAGAGGCAACATCAGGAAGGGGATCAGCAGAGATTTAAAATGGCACTCTGAGAGGGGATACAGTGTCCGAGCAGTGATTTAACCCACAGCCTCATGACCCCACCCTCCTATGTCAAGTAAAAATTCTCTAAATACAAGGAATACTAATGCCTCCTTTACTGCTCTACTTTTTCCATTATCCAGAGAACCTATTGTAAAATGATTTATAACATATATGTATTTTGTAATTTGCCATATAAAATACACTTTCTATACCTTCTTGTAGAAATAAGTTCCATAACAGAAAAAAAAAAATTGGTCAGTTTTATTCATTGAAGAATCAAAATCACCCAGATTTGTCTGACCACAGTAGGGGCTTTGTAAATATTTGTTAAGTAAACTGAATGAGTTAGCTAAATATTGGACTCTGAAAACAATATTTAGATGAAGATTTATCAAGAAAATCTTGGGATTAAACCAATTAAAAATACTTAACTGTAGTAAAGTGACTAAGATTGGATTTGTGAATGAAAGCACTACTTGTAGAATCAACAGCTGATTAAGCACTCAAGTTAGTACACTTAAAGACATCACTCCCACCCTCCCATTCTGTATTAATATAAGGAATAGTATTACTTTTGAAAGTAAAAATAAAATAACTTTATATATACAGATATAATCAGATAGCCCTTGATGTTACTAAGTAAAAAACAAGAAACAAATTACAAAGAAGGTTCCATAGTATATCATTTTATGAGCATATGTATACTAATACATGTTTGCATTTATTAATATTTGCACATAAATTTGATCCTAAACCATAAGACAAAATATTTGGAAAGAAGATTTTAGGATAATCCTTCCATTCTTGAATATTTTACAAAGAGAAGTTATTATAATTTAAATAATTGCAAATTATAAAACAATTGCTCTACCAACAGAATACCTGGAAAATAGTAAACTTTGGGCATATAAGAGTTAACCTTCCTTCTTTCCACTGAGGTTCCTTACATTTTTGTCCATCCCCTAACACTGACACATCCTTCAGCATGGTAACTGGATTTAGTAATCTGATCCTCCAAAGACATGCGGATGCTGCACAAACCTTTATTCCTTGTAAACATCATTACATTTCAATTTAAAAATACTCTTTTCAACAATATCCCAAAAGGCCTATGGAAGATGCTGACAGTGTTTCATTATTTCAAATGTGTTTTAGTTTTCATATTTAATTCCCTCAACTCCTTCAAATATGACCGTCTGAACAGGACTGCTAATGGAATGTGATCCCAGAGTAACAGTAGTGGTTTTCAGCTGGGGAATACAACCAGCATAGGGTGTATTTAGATTCTTTACAGAACATAATTCTTTGATGGGTTCATGAGAGTATACATTTCAACTTCACAGTAGATATTCTAATATATTAAGTGAGTTAGGAAAATTAATGCTTTCTTCATTTATCCACTTATTCACCCTCAAATCCAGGACTAGTGCTATTTTTGTATAAGTTGTTATTAAGGTATTGTCTTTGCATATTGTGACTGAACTACCTTCCCATATATACGGTAGCTGATTTATGACCTTCAGATAATTTGTGAAATTCAAACACACTTTCTTTAGAAGTAGCAAAATGATAAAAATCAACAACTTTTATTTTCTTTGCTGGAATAACCAATAGTAGTTTCTGGATATAATTTCTTCTGTCTCTATTTATATTTAACATATATACTTGTGTATGTTTGTATCATATGCTCAGATTAAAAGAAGCATCACACAAAAGTCATCCCACATATATTTTGGTTTAATCTTCTAGAGCTTTAAATTCCTTTTATAAATTTATATTTTCCCAGTTTCGATTCTCAAACCACTGATTTTTAAATTTCTCATTTAATATCAGTTCTTGCCTGCATCAGCCACATAGATCCTTTTTATTGCCAAGGTCATTAAAATATTTCTAAATAATAACTAATTACCCACGATGTTTCCAAGGTATTGGATTTCAAAGCAAATACATATATTGTGGTATTTGGAACTCTGATTTTTGTGTATGCCTACCCCTTCAGCAAAGGATCTCGTCTGGAAACAACCCAGAGTAATGAGAGAAATGAAATGCCAAATCAATGGTTCTTGGAATGGAGGCTATTAGCTTGATTGCCACAGATGGATGGCAATGAGGTCTCTCAGCTCTGCTACATGGAATTGTCTTTTAAAGTACAAATATTAATGTGAAATTCTTTTGTACTCTTTTCTGATCACCTCGGGGCATGAGAATATGTCCATGCTGGAGAGTGGTAAGGTTACAGGTTCTCTTTTTTCTTAAGATTATATTTATTCATTTGAGAGATAGAGTTACAGACAGTGAGAGGGAGAGACAGAGAGAGAGGTCTTCCTTCCATTGGTTCACTCCCCAAATGGCTGCAACGGCCAGAGCTGAGCTGATCTGAAGCCAGGAGCCAGGTGCCCCTTCCTGGTCTCCCACGCGGGTGCAGGGGCCCAAGGACTTGGGCCATCTTCTACTGCTTTCCCAGGCCGTTGCAGAAAGCTGGATTGGAAACCGGCGCCTATATGGGATGCTGGTGCACAGGCGGAGGATTAACCTTCTACACCATGGTGCCGGCCCCAGTTTACAAGTCCTTGAAGAAACATTCTGGGACTTTTGAGTCTAATAATGCCTGGCCTCTTTAACCTTTGGTTTGCTAAATTCAGCATGCAGGGTATGGTGGAGAAAACAATTCACCCAAGTTTCTAGCTGATAAAATGGATATTGTCGTAGTCATCCTCCTCATCATCACTGTCATCATCATGATCATTGTTATCAGCACTATCTGATAGCGGTGTATTTAGAGGCATTTGATGCATACTTTAATACCTCTCCTGGTACACAGCTGCCCCACAAAAGATTATTTTTGTTGTATGGATTATTTTTTTAAACCAGGGAGATGAAGAGAGGCAGAGACAGAGACAGAGACAGAGAAACATATAATAAGATCTTCCTTCTAGTAGTTCACTTCCCAAATGTCCACCAAAGACAGGAGCCCAGAATGTAATCCAGGTGTCCCACATGGGTGGTAGAGTTGAATCAGTTCCAACTGCTTCTCAGGGTGTGAATTAGCAAGAAGCTAGATCTGGAAAAGATCTGAGATTCAAATTCACATACTCTGATATGGGATGCAGGTGTTCCAAATGAAATCGTAACTGCTGCACCAAATGCTCATCCCATAAACATCCATTGCAGATTTTAAATAAATATTGTAAAGTAAAACATTCTTCAGATCTTGTCTTCCCCAATTGCTATAAAACATAGTATGAGAGCTGTAAAATGTTGATAAACCTCAGATTCCTTATTTGTACATTGAAGATTTTGATCCTTGTTTAATACTATATTAAATATTATATTCCAACCATGTTAAATTTACATAATTCCTGTCCAACACTAAAAATAGCAGCATATATTACAAGATACAAAATTGAGTCCAACTTCAGGAATTTAAACATGCTTTCACAAAATGTGGTCAAGGTTATGTACAATGAGTTCTTAAGGAACTTTCATTCTTTGAGACTAAAAATCCAAGGATTTTTTTTAAGATTTATTTATTTGAAAGGCAGAGTTACAGAGAGGCGGGGGGGGGGGGGAGAGAGAAAGAGAAAGAGAGAGAGAGAGAGGGAGAGAGAGAGAGTTCTTCCATCTGCTGGTTTACTCCCCAGATGGTGGCAATGGCTGGAGCTGTGCCCATCTGAAAGCAGGAACCAGGAGCTTCTTCCAGGTTTCCCACTTGAGTGCAGGAGCCCAAGGACCACTGCTTTCCCAGGCTATAGCAGAGAGCTGGATTGGAAATGGAGCAGCTGGGACTCGAACCGATGCCCATATGGGATACTGGCAGTGCAGGCTGCAGCTTTACCCACTAAGCCACAGTGCCTGCCCCCCGTGGATAGGTGTTTCCCCCTGTCTTTTCCTTTGTCTAACCGAATCCTGTCACACAATAGCATTGTAGATAAAAATATGTATTTTTGATAAGAAATCTCTCCTTAAAACTAAAACCATCGACAACTTTTAAAAGGCCAATAAAAGAGCAATGTAAAGTAACATATTTGAAACATTTTTATGTGGCTTACATCTTCAATTCACAACTCCTGGCCTTCCAGGATGTTCCCCTAGCATTGAAACTTTAAGAAGACCAATTTCTCATCAGAGAGATCCATTGGAAATAACAAGATCTTTGGATCCACACTATCTGCTTTTATAATATTATGCTGCGAATTAAAGGTGTGAGGCATGAGCAAGCCGTGTAACTTTTCTGTTACCCAACTCTATAGGATGGATGGAAGTGCCAGTGCTGCAAATTCCTCATCATAAGTGTTACAGGCCACAGATGCGAAATGCTTACTTAATAGGTATTCATTTAATTACAGCTTTCATAATTTTCTGAATTTTATTTCAAAATGTAGTCCATGTTTTACTTAGGGTTTCTATGGATAAATTGCATTAGGAATAATTTTTGAGACATTTCCTCCAAAGAATATTTTCAAGGTAAATTTGCTACATTATTTCAGCTTCATTCATTTCTCCTCCGCTCACACACTCTGTTTAGAACAGGAGACTGCCGGCCCCGCGGCTCACTAGGCTAATCCTCCGCCTTGCGGCGCCGGCACACCGGGTTCTAGGCCCAGTCGGGGTGCCGGATTCTGTCCCGGTTGCCCCTCTTCCAGGCCAGCTCTCTGCTATGGCCAGGGAGTGCAGTGGAGGATGGCCCAAGTCCTTGGACCCTGCACCCCATAGAAGACTAGGAGAAACACCTGGCTCCTGGCTTTGGATCAGCGCAGTGCGCCGGCTGCAGCGCGCTGACCATGGCGGCCATTGGAGGGTGAATCAACAGCAAAGGAAGACCTTTCTCTCTGACTCTCTCTCTTTCACTGTCCACTCTGCCTGTCAAAAAAAAAAAAAAAAAAAAAAAAAAAAAAAAAAAAAAAAAGAACAGGAGACTATGCAAAATGAATGGCAGTACCACTCTGTAGAGACTGCAAATGTGACACTAACATTAGCAACCCAAAGGAGGTTATCTCAAAATTCCGGGCCTCTATATACCCCAAATAATCTTTCTTTCTACGAACATAAGATCTCGGTCTCAGTACCAGCGGTCTTGGCATTTCAGGAATAATGGTGACTTTATATTTTTCAGAAAGATCAAAACTTCTTCCCCTCGGCCTTCCTTTTCTCTTATTCACCTTGCTGTTGGAAAATTCTCTCCGCACCCACACTATGCTATCCAGAGAGGACTTCCCCTTCCTCAGCTCTAGGTTCAACTCAGAAAAATATTTCCTCATTGTCTGGATTTGGAAGATGCCTTCTTTATTATCAGAAACCTTTACTTCATGGTAATATCAAAGATAGAAATATTTCGTTCATAATGTCTCCCTAGTGATACATCCATGAAGGCCAGGAAGAGCACTTGTGTGATTCTCTTATAGCGTCAAATAGGCGTACAACCAGATTACACCTCGGTTATTTCACCAACGTCTGGTGGATAGACAAAGGCAGCAATGGAGAAAGCATGAGCTGGAATACAGTGCTGTGCTATGCCTTAGGTGTCATGTAAGTCTATTTCTTCTTTTGTTTGACTTCAATTGTGAAACAGTCACATTGGCAATTATTTTTTCTATTCTCATAAAATGAAACAAAATAATAAGAGAGCAGCTAAAATAATATCCTAGTGAAAATTACTTCAACTAAAGCGTAATTGAAGAAAAATAAAGCAAGATTTACTTTGGTAAGTCATAAAATTTTGGTTTTTATTCAAAAGGTCAATTTCTTAATCTCTTTGGAAACATATTCTTTTTATTAAAAGGGCACCCCAAAGGCCAATTTCATTACTTTTAACTATTGTAATATTTCTAGCTCATCCAAATACTGTGTGATTTGGAGCTTGTTCTTTAATCTCTATAACCAACTCCTTCTCCACAAATCGCAAGAATAATAGAACCAAACTTCAAGAGCCCTTAAGAGGTTAAAATAAATTGACATATATGAATTATTTAGAATATTATGTTTTTGATTAAAAACTCTGAATAGCATTGGTACTATATCCCCTTCAATATCTTAGAGATGCTACTTGTGCCATCAAATGACAAGAATATTACCATCTCAACTCTTGCTTTTGTAAAACTGTACATAAGTAGTTGAAATACTGCATTTATTTAAATTATTTAAAATACAGAGATACTTAAATTTCACGGGACTTTTTTTTCCATATGAAGTAGAGATTGAAATAAAAATAAATTAAATGGGCACAATAAACTTGCCATTAAAATTCTGGAGCACACGATAAAGACAGAAAAGGAAGTGGGTTTGTGTGGTACCAGGGAAGACTCTGAGTGTCTGATGGGAATGTCAGGTGGATTCTAAATCTTAAGAGGAGATGGTTAAATGTGTGTGTTTAAGCAATTTGTAATGTGACTTCTACTGATTATATATGTTGACTGTAAAATAAGGTTATAGAAATGAAACGATTGAAAAGGATGTAAAAGTACCAATGAAAATAGGAACAGATATTTTAACTCAGTGAAAAAGTCAATTTAATAAGCATATATTTAGTGTACCACACTTCAAAATCACTCTGCTGGGGATTATAGAATAGATTCCTGTCTATTTATACTGGATTCAACTAATGCAAATAAATTGCAGAATTAAAATGGCTAATCTAACCTGGTAGGAAGAGAGAGAGATGGATTTCAGAAGCATTGACCAGATGAGGAGAGCAGAATGACAGCCCGCGTGGCAGAAGTGAGCATATGATGGTGCTTTTTGATTCATTCTGATTATAGTATAAGCAAATAACAGAACTATCAACAAAGTTATAAAAGCTAGAGTAGTTACTATACTGATTAGATAATAATCAGTAATAATAATAATCTGAAATAATAATCTGAAACTCATTCATGCATTGAATCAACCGGAGACAATACTGTGCGCCAAGTTAAGAGCTTAGGAAGTTGGTTAACTCTAGTTCTAAAGGCACAAGTTTGTATTGCTGTGCAGCATAAGTGAATTACTCTCAGGCTCTGGCAATTGAGGATGCAATAATTACAGAGTAATGAGATAATGAAGACTGTCAGGCTTTTGTAGGCAGAGAGGTTGGAGGATAAAAATATTTGAAAACAGAGTATACCAATTAGTTTTCATGCTGCCCTATTAGTAGGATGGAGAAAATCCTTTTTGTCAACTCTTCAGTGAAATGAAGGCAGAAGGGAAACAAAATGCAGCTCACACGGTGTCGCTTGTGTTAAACAAGTCATGATCACTTTATGCTGGAAACAACAGAGTAATTAAAATTTAGGTTTTCTGACCACAAAGCTACCTCTGAACTACCATGGCTCCAGAAATACTTGTGATGGGGTTACAGCCTGATGCTTGCATTCTCTGTTTGCTTTGAATGAGGGTCCCAATTGTGATATTTATTTGTACTTATCTGAAAACCATCTTGGCATCATTTTAGGTTAATTACCATTATATGTATGTCCTAGCTGTTTGATCTCTTCCAGGCCTGGAAGGGTCGATTAAACTGTAGTTAAATTTGTGTTGCTTTGTAGGTGTCCAGTGAAATGAACATTATAGGTAGCTATGCTCTAAGGTTAATTTGTTCTGTAAAATTACCCATATTTCTCCTGAGTATTCATTAGTGGAATAAAATGGAGAATGAACCTAGAGGCTGACAGATTATCACTATTGCCATAAGGTTATTTTGAATAAAATTCCTATTGGGATTAGCTCACAGGGCTTGAACAAAATAGATTATGAAAAATTTCAGCTCACACATATACCTTGCAAAAACCACAGATGAAGTTGCTGAGATTTGCAAATCAAATAAAACGTTAGGAATCTGCTTGCTGCAGTAATTTATTGAAGAGTTTTTCCATGCATTTGATGCTTAACAGATAACTCTAGCAAATGTCAAAAGAGAAATTTAACTTAAAATTCTCAGTACATTTCAACAATTCAAATGTATTTTCAAGCATCTTTGGGTCTTTGAAACTGAAAATATTATATAATTCCCATAGAAAACACAGGATATCTTTAAAACAAATATCAACACATAAAGAAAATAAATAACAAAATGCATTATTGTCTGTCACATTTTAAAAAATAGAAAGTTTCATAATATTCTATTTTTTCCTGACATTTTCTTGTTGCTTATGTTTACATAGTTATATCACAGAAGACTGTAGGGATGTACACAGAGTTAAATATAAGAGTTCATGACCCTCCTACACTCTTCCTTCTTCAAAAGTAGTGAGATATATTTTACAATGGAATTTTCTACTTCCTGTCTTGTTCCTTTTCTTACCTAAATAATATATGAGTAGATTTACCTTTTTTTTTATTGGAAATTGGATTTAATCATATTTATCTTGCAATTTTACTTTTTAACTTAAATGTTGACTTGGGGAATTTTTCAAGGAAACTAAGGAATCTCACAGAATGGGAGAAAGAGATGAGCAATCACCTTTAGGCAGCTCTTCCGTGGGTTTCACAACAGCTCTGTTGCCCACTGTGGGGCCTGACATTAGAGAAGAACCCTTTTAATTATTTTATGCTATCTAAATTTTAAAACAATATAAATATTATAGACCACACACATTTATAAATTGTCTGTTTGCCCAGTATTATGTCCCTAGCTCTTTCCTATATCAATATAACTTGAAGTTTTCTTGGTTCAATATATGGAATCACAATTGACCTAAATTTTAAATTATTACATAATTCCATCTTTGACCTCAGAAATTTTATTTTTTTCTTCCAATAAATAACATAATTAAAGAATTATCTTCTTGGAGCTGGCACTGTGGTGTAGCAGATAAAGCCACAGCCTGCTGTGCCAGCATCCCATATAGGTGTCAGTTCAAATCCTGGATGCTCCACTTCCCATCCAGCTCTCTGGTATGGTCTGGCAAAGCAGAAGACGGCCCAAATCCTTGGACCCCTGCACCTGTGTGGGAGGCCCAGAGGAAGCTCCTGGCTCCTGGCTTTGGATCAACACAGCTCTGGTCATTGCAGCCATCTGGGAAGTTAACCAGAGATAGAAGTCATCTCTTTCTCTCTCTCTCTCCCTCTCTCTCTCTCTCTCTCTCTTTCTCTCTGTCTGCCTCTCCTTTCTCTGTGTAACTTGGACTTTCAAATAAATAAATGAATCTTTAAAAAAAAAAGAATAATCTTTTTCTCTGATGAGGTCAACTTCTAAGCATAGGTTTTGTAGAATAATATTTTAAAACTAGTAACACTTTATTTATATAAACTTAGGCTAGGTGGAGAACTCTTGTCATTAATGTTTCAGAATCATATTAAAGAGATTGTGGTTGATTAAATTGATTAACAAAAAAGCTGTTAATTGCTTTTTAAAAAGAAGCACAAACTGACATGATTTTCATGATTACTCTCCATTAATTCTGGTTGCCTCTCGTAGCTACCACTTATTATGGCCCTGGAGCTGCCCTGGCTCTGCACACGTTGGTAATTACATTTTCTCAAGAAATCTATTTATTTAGAATTCCTGGTGCCTATTCAGCACTAGAGAAAGAAAAGCTATCTCTAAAGCATTATATGGAAATTAAATCATCTAACTCTTTGCTGACAATGTTGAAACCTTGCTTGTTCTATCACTTCCAAAAAGAAAAGTTCATATTTATACCATTTTCCATGGCAAATCTTAAATTGCATCTAATTTAATTGAGGTTCAATAGTAAGTGGATTGTCTTCATAGGAGGGAGATGATGGAATAATCTACAAATGTGAAGAAAGAGCTGAAAATATATTTAGGCAATTTTAGATAAGTCTGTTGACCTTTTCAAAGAGTAGATATCAATACCAATCAAGTTCAGCAATTTCCAAGTTTTGACATCTTCATGTCTAAATTTCACACACCCAGTAATGAGGACTCAATACAGCTTGCTAGCTGTGATGCAGGTACAGTAATTTCAAGTCACTCTTAGCTGCTGTGGGTATAATTCAGTGTGATGGGGTAAAGCAGAATCTTCATGAACAGGACATTGCCTCACAGTCCTATTTCGCACTGTCTACTCTTTCCAAGAATCATGGTCATTATTAATGAATATTTTATAGATGCACTATGTGAGAGAACAAATTCAGTGACCGTTGTTAGAAAATTTGCTCGATTGTCATTTGAAAACAACTGGGACATTAGAAATGGCCTAAAGTTGAGATGCACATCACAGACCTTACTCTTATAGTTGTAGTTTGGAGGAGTTTAAAGTCTAATGAAAGATTATTTATCAATCTATTTATTTTATTTATTTTTATTTGACAGAGTTAGTGAGAGAGAGAGACAGAGAGAAAGGTCTTCCTTTCGTTGGTTCACCCCCCAGATGGCCGCTATGGCTGGCACGCTGTGCCAATCTGAAGCCAGGAGCCAGGTGCCCCCTCCTGGTCTCCCATGCGGGTGCAGGGGCCCAAGCACTTGAGCCATCCTCCACTGCCTTCCCGGGCCACAGTAGAGAGCTGGATTGGAAGAGGAGCAACTGGGACTAGAACCCAGCAACCATATGGGATGCCAGCGCTGCAAGTGGAGGATTAGCCAAGTGTGCCATGGCACTGGCCCTTCATTTATTTATTTATTTGAAAGGCAGGGTGAATGTGAGAGGAAGAGACAAGGAAAGAGATCTTCTATCACTGTGTCACTACCCAAATGGCAGCAATGGCCTGGGCTGGGTTTGGCCAAAGTCTGGAACCTGAATTCCATGGAGGTCTCTCACATGAGTCATCTTTCATTGTCTTTCATATTAGCAGGGAACCTGATCAGAGCAGAGCAGCTGGTACTTACACCCATTCTCTGATAGGGGCTGCTAGCAGCTCAGGCAGTGACTTAACCCACTGCACCACAACACTGCCCCCAAATCAAATTTTATTGTTAACACATTTGCTTTTTACTATCAGTTCTGGTCTTGATTTCTTTAGTTTTTACTGTAAATTACCACAAATCGTATGCCATAGGTCAAAACATATACTTGATTAATAGAAATTAATCTTTTCCTTTAGGTGATAAAAACTGAGACTGACATTAAACCTCAGGTTTAATACTCAAAATAAAGCTTCATTTGCATTTAAATGTCACCCCTATAAACTCAAAAAAAAATCCTCAGTCATTTTAATTTTATCCTCCACTATTATTTCCATAATTTGCTTTCTTTCCACTATGTGGATGTTTTTTAATAAGAG
Organism: Oryctolagus cuniculus; assembly: GCF_964237555.1. Classification (NCBI taxonomy): domain Eukaryota; kingdom Metazoa; phylum Chordata; class Mammalia; order Lagomorpha; family Leporidae; genus Oryctolagus; species Oryctolagus cuniculus. Next base: position 22,978,461 of record NC_091433.1, read on the forward strand.
CAATTGATTCTGATAAATTGAGAATTTATGTTTTACTTTATTCTATTATTATGTAACTGTAATTCTGTAAACTCAGTTAATTTCAATGCAATTGCGGTATTTTCTTGGAATTGGGATAGGTGTAATTTGTAAATCATAATTTAAAGTGGCAATAAAGCATAATTTACTGCATTTTAATAATTACTTTTATCCTAAGAACCTACAGTCAGATTGAGTGTGGGAATGTTTAAAAAGATAGTAAGTCAGGGAGGGCCCAGCATTCTGGTGTGGAAGGTGAAGCCTCTACCTATATGGATGCTGGTTTGAGTCCTAGCTGCTCCACTTTGGATCCAGCTGCCTGCTGGTGACCTGGGAGAAGCAGTAGAGGGTGGCAGAAGTGTTTGGAGCTCTCCCAACCACGTAGGAGACCTGGATGAGGCTCCTGGCTTCAGACTTTGGCCTGACCTAGCACTGGCTGTTGTGGTCCCCTAGCTGATGCAGCCACCTGGCTATTGTAGTCACTGAACTAGTGAATGGAAGATGACTCTGTCTCTCCCTCTCTCTGTAACTCTAACTTTCAAATAAGTAAATAAATCTTTAGAAAATTAAGTAAAAATATGATATTTATACATATGTATATAAATGTATGTATATGAATATCTTCACTGACAGTCATTTATCACTCAGTGACAAGGATATGTTCTGTTTAATGCACCGTTAGGAGATTTCATCATTGTGCAAGCACCATCCAGTGTACTTAGACAAATCGATATGGTACAGCCTACTAGAGTACTAGACAATGTGGCATTGTCCTCATATGTGTGATCTGTCATTGACTAAAATGAATGTCTACACTGCTAGTTATAGATAGATCCAGAAACATAAATACAATGACTCCTAAAACTAGGAAGCCATTTTTCATTCTCAATAAAGATGCTCAAATAACTAATATTTATAGGATAAAGTTAATTATTTTCTAATCAGACAACAACAGCATTTTCTTGGGTAAATGACTTGTTTTTTAACTAAAATATCTTGCCAACTCATCCTGAAACCAGATATTGAACTGAGGAAATATTTTTGAATTCTTTAAATGATAAAGATAACTGAAAGACCATGAATTTGGAACAGGAAGATATGAAGATAGAAGAGATGATTTGGGATTGTACAAACTAACACCAAAGAATATGATTCAGAATTGAGGTCTGGAGAGCTGGAAAAAATGATTGGGAAAGGAATTTCCAGAAGCAAATTGGCCAAAAGGTTCTTATAAACAGTAAATATTTAAACATTGTATTTTAAACTATGTTTCTGGGATATAAACATGCCCATCTTTCAATTTCTGCAAAGCATAGTTAAGTTCTACTGTATGCATGGTTTTCAATCAAAATGTGCAGAATTTCATTTTACTTCATGGGTGGTGAGAAATCAAGCAAAACAGGCTTGACATGGTACTAAATACACAAGAACATCTGTAGAACTTGAGGCATGTATCAGATTAAGTTTTGGTAGTTGAAATAGAAAAGGATAATTATTGCAACAAGATGAGTTGAGCAGATTACATTTAAACACTAAAGAACAGAGTAAAGCCACCTGGCATTTTAGATTAAGTTCCAAAATATTAGGAACCATGAAAGAAGTCAGAAAATACTATAGGAGGGAGAGATCAGAGTACTGAATTCAGAAACAGTTCAAATACTTGTTAATTTTCAAGACAGTATTTGAAGTTGATTTAGCATTCTGCAAAGTGAGGAAGGAAACGTATATTCTAGAAAAAGAAATGTGATAAAGAGACTATTGCATTTAGGTCATCTATCAATATCTCTGGGAAAAGTAGCATTGGGGCCACTGGCCAGTGCGGGTCCTATGAGGCAGCAGTGATGGCTCAGGCACTTGGGTCCTGCCACTAAGATGGGAGACCTGGATTTTGTTAACCACTTCTGAATCCTGCCCTGGCCCAAGCCTGACCATCATGAATGTTTCTAGGAATGAACCAATGGTTGGGAGATCTGTTTGTCTTTCTATATTTCATTATGCCCCTCTGCCTCTCAAATAAACAAAATGTAAGTTAAACATTTTATATCTCGGTGATTTAAATTCTGTTGATGGATAGGGTTACAGAGATAATATTGGTACAGGCAGATATAATAGAGATTATAGAAACATGACAGTCATTTAGAAATTTAATGATCAGAAAGAGAAGATTCCACTAACAGAGACAGAAATTTTCTTTAGTGAGTTAGTCTGTTGCCTACCCTGCTGAGACCAAAACTCCTTTTCAATGAACTAGTTCTTCAAATAGATGCTAGAATTAAATTATTCAAAACTTTTGAAAAACTGCAATAAACACTCAATAACCATACTTTAACTTGAGCAGGATCCAAGAAATCTGTTTTTCAATTACATAACCCCCTCGTTTCCTACGTGATTCTAGGAAACAGATAAACTACACATTCTTCCAAACATGATTTAAAAATAAACAAAAAGATACTTTTTATCCCCATATCATGAAAGCATTAGTATGGAGCAGTACTTCTCTGAGGTCATTTCAACCCCTATATTTTGTATTAATTTTAAAGGTGTGCTATGTGTTCTTCCACTTGTATTTTTCCTTTTTCTTTTGTGCTCCCTACAACACACTCTTTTTCCCCCATGCTCTCCTAACATTGGTAAATATCTAAGTAGTTTACTGGATTCCTACTCCATTTTCACCATTTTGAGGTTCATGAGAATTTCCATGGGTTCTATACAAATATGTTTCTCACAACACAAAAGCAGTTAGGAGAGCCTGATTTCCACTTAGATTTCAGTGAATGAAATGTTTGTAATTTTTTTTAAAATATTCTAATTGCTTGTTCTAAAACAAAACTTTGAGTATTGTGGCCATTAGTTTTCCTTTGGATAATTGAAAGTAATCAATCAATCACATCAAAAAATCAATACGTGAATTTAAAAATTGTAGATTATATATATACATATAAATATATTTAAATTGTACCATAAAATGTCTGGGACATTGGTAATAATTGTACTTATTCTTTATGGAAATTTCACATCAAGTAAATTTATTTAAATTTCTTCTGATATTAACACAAAGAAAGGGAATTATGTAACAGATAATGCAGACAAGAATGTAAAGAGTAGCATTGAAATAACTGGGATAAAAATTCATTATTATTGCTATTCTCATGAAAATTAGTTCAGCATAGGTACAGAGCTTTTCACATAGAGATCATCTTGAACTCTTCCTTATTTATACACATAAACCAAACTCTTGAACAATTAAATTATGCCATGTAGATTTTCACACTGTTTTATTTGTGAGTCCTGCTTGCTCTTTATTCATATTTTATTCATAACAACTAGTGGAACCTTTTCATACTAACTTTATGTTTCCTACTGAACCTATGATAATATGCTGTGAAAAGTATATCATTTAAAATTATTGACTAATTTTAATTGTTGCATGTACTTGCAATTTTATTGTCAATGTTATATGACTGGTCAGTAAGGTATTAAAAGGATGTGGTTATGAACAAAATAAGAATTTAAAATGGATATTTGATTAATTTTGTAGTTTGGACTATTGAAGACAATCACAGATGTAACTGTCATTATACAATGAAGCAAGCTTGTGCATATACTGGTGTGTTTGTACTTTGGCATTTATTTAGTAATAAAAAGAAGAATGTCAGCAAATTGAAAATTTTCACTCAAATCAGTTAGTGATCAATGATATATTCATGTTACACCTCACAATCTGTGGAAGAAATAACTTGAGAAAAACATTTGTGTTTTCCAACAGCGTATTTAGTTAACATTATTGGACACTGCCCTCTGATTGACATGAAGACACATTAAGCATACTCTTGACAAATTCAGAGTACATTATTTAGGTAAGAAATAGGCAGATGAAACTGTCTATGATGGAACAGGAATGAAACTTCTGCCAGATCACTGACAACCAAATGTAAATGCAATGATATAACTAAATAATAATGACAAGAAGTTATGTTAATGACCACAAGAAAAATAAATAAAATCAAAGTACTGCTTGCATTAAGAAAAATGCTAAGGCTTAAGTGTGAAACCTAAACTAGCTATTGATTCAAGCTATTATACTTGTACATAGCAGAAGGATACAAGGACAACAAATATTATACACGGAAATAAATTTGAAAAATTCTGATGGTGAAATAGTATCTGATGAGTGTGAGGACTGAGAATCTGATCTGGTTGGATGAGTTATCTCATCCTGCAATGTACATTTGGTAATAATTTTCTGTTTGATTTTACTTTCCTAACCTATGAGTGATGTAGAAAAGTGCTAAGCCAGTTCCTGCCCCTATCTTAAACTTACTTCCTTGTCATCAGTTCTATTTATCTGCTTGCCCAACACTTTCATATTGCTAGATGTTTTTAATCACCTGTCCAGCTTTTTTTTGAGATAACATATTTTTTATTTTTTAAAAGATTTATTTATTTATTTGAAAGGCAGAGTTACAGAGAGGCAGAGGCAGAGGCAGAGAGAGAGATAAAGAGAGGTCTTCCATCTGCTGTTCATTCCCCAAATGGCAGCAAGAGCCGGAGCTGGGCTGATCCTAAGACAGGAGGCAGACGCTTCCTTCAGGTCTCCAATGAGGATGCAAGGGCCCAAGGACTTGGACCATCCTCCACTGATTTCCCAGGCCACAGCAGAGAGCTGGATCAGAAGCGGAGCAGCCAGGACTCAAACTGGTGCCCATACAGGATTCCGGCACACAGGCGGCTGCTTTACTAGCTACACCGCAGCACCAGCCCCAAGATAACAAATTTTTTAACTTACATTATCATTTCAAAGAATTGAAGTAAAATAGACCACAATCTCGCAGGAAATTAGGCAAGGTCTACAATTTAAAAAAAAAAAATCAAATGAATACATTCATTCATATAAAGTACATTTTAAAATAGTCATGCCTGTCTAGGCTCTTACAGAATCTTGGGTCAATAAGGACACATCCTATCATCTTCTTACCTTTACCTCTTCAACTCAGTCTTTATACTTATGATGGCTTCATGCCTGGCAGTGCCCTGAAACTAGAGCATTCAACAAGATGATAAGTTCTAAAAATGCAAATCAAAATATAAGCTGGGTTCGTGGTTTGATGATATTGATTGATATCTTATGTTTTTAGCTTGATTTTCTCTATGTTTTAAAAAGTGATTACGGCCAGCGCTGCGGCTTTATAGGCTAATCTTCCACCTATGGCTCCAGCACACCAGTTTCTAGTTCCCGTCCAGGCGCCTGATTCTGTCCCCACTGCTCCTCTTCCTATCCAGCTCTCTGCTGTGGCCCGGGAGTGCAGTGGAGGATGGCCCAAGTCCTTGGCCTCTGCACCCCATGGGAGACCAGGAGAAGCACCTGGCTCCTGGCTTCAGATCACCGCAGTGCGCCAGCCACAGAGGCCATTGTGGGGGGAGGGGGTGAACCAACGGAAAAAAGGAAGACCTTGCTCTCTGTCTCTCTCTCTCACTGTCTACTCTGCTTGTCAAAAAAACAAAACAAAACAAAACGAAAAAAAACAAGTAATTATAACTTTATATCTACTGTGAAGATAATTCAATATCAATCATTCATAAAAATATCCTGAAAATCACTGATTTCTAGAGTACATGTTTAGAATTAATTCATATATGTAAACATTGCATATAATTTATTAAACTAGCACTCAGTGAATTTTTAGATGAGATACAATTATGACATTATATCACTATAAAGACATATGAAAATAACATGACAATAAATATCCTCAATAATGTTATCATTTTACAGAAAGAGAAATTTAGCATTTTTTTTTTTGACAGGCAGAGTGGACAGTGAGAGAGAGAGACAAAGAGAAAGGTCTTCCTTGGCCGTTGGTCCAATGGCCGCCGCGGCCAGCGCGCTGCGGCCGGCGCACCACGTTGATCCGACGGCAGGAGTCAGGTACTTATCCTGGTCTCCTACAGGGTGCAGGGCCCAAGGACTTGGGCCATCCTCCACTGCACTTCCCTGGCCACAGCAGAGAGCTGGCCTGGAAGAGGGGCAACCAGGATAGAATCCGGCACCCCGACCGGGACTAGAACCCGGTGTGCTGGCGCCGCAACGTGGAGGATTAGCCTAGTGAGCTGCAGCGCCGGCCAATTTAGCACTTTCAAAAAAAGTTATAGTTTCGCTTTTTGAGTTAAGTGTTTTATATATGTATATATATATATATGTATATATGTGTATATATATATATATATATCAGGTACATATGTGTTTGGTGGTGCCTTGCAAAGGTTAACATATATGTCCAAACTTTCTCTGATTTAAAATGCATAAAGCAAAGACATTTCAAGAGACAAATATATTTTAAAATTTTTGAAATGACAAAATCAAACCTAGAGCTGAAAACCCTAATTTTAAAAATTGAGAATTCATTGACCTGGTTTATCAGCAGAATAGACAAGCCTGATAAGATTAGTTGTGATTTAAAATATAAAGAAGTGTAAGAATGGAGTCCCAGCATAGAAGGACAAATGAACAGGGATGTTTTTAAAGAGCTACTGACTAAGACATTTCAAAACTTATTAAAAGTCTCAAGTCAGACATTTTCAAGTAACGTTATTTACACAAAATTAGATATACACATACACACACACCAACACACACACACACACACACACACACACTCCGCAAAGCATGGAATAGATTCCCCTGAAAAAATGAAGAAAAATAATTTAGAAACTAAGAAAAATGCTTAATATTTTTGTGGTAGCACTAATAAAGCAATCGAAATCTCATTAAAGTAAATACTGGAATCCAAAAAATGGAATGATTTATTCAAGAAACTGAACAAAAATGTGGCACTCAACTCAAATTCTATCAGAGGAAATAGTTTTCAAATATAATGGTACAATTAAAACACTTTCAAAAACTCGGAAGCAGAATTTGTCACCATCAGCAAAGAATAAACTAAATGATTTTATTTTATGATGAAAACAAGTAGTCCTCGGTGGAAACTCAAGGAATCATGAATGAGCCAAAAATAATGGACAATATAGTTGTGGATATAATTATATTGATTGACTAAAAGCAGCCATAACAATGATCTGAATATTTTGCATATACACAGGTAATAACTAGCAAATATAACATTAACACTAGCAAAAAATAGACAAATAAATTTGTTTTTCAGGAAATAGGCATACTACTATTTATGTTAAATTTTCAAATGTAAAGGAAATGTGTAAGCTCTTGGGTTAACATATAAACTGTTATTAATGGAGGGAAATAATAAAAACAATGCATGCAAGGAGAGAAACATGAACGTAATTTGAAACTGAAAAAAACTAGGAAAGACCAGTGAGGGAAGGATCAGGAGAAAGAAAGCCACAGAGTAGAGTACAAAGAGGGGAGAGTAAGAAGTATAGTCACTCATTTTTAAATGAAAATTCTATTTAAATATTCAGGTCTGTCTCCACCACATTGTGGGAAGTGCCAAAGGAGGCTGTATGGGCTTATTCCTTGGCAAATGCACCATTAGATCATTTGCTATCCCTTCCCAGGGATGAGTAGGGGGTTGCTTATGTATCTTTCGTGATCATGATGCTCTACACAGCTTTTTCCTTGTATTTTTGAAAGCTTGAATCCATGTGCTGGCCTTCTGTTTCACCAGCATTGTAAAGTTAGGAAAGGGGAGTAGATATAAGATGTGGCTTCCAGATACAGCATTTTTCAGAGTGTTTGCTGCTGTATACAATGTTGTACAGTCTTGTGACCTGCAGTGAACTCTGTATATATAGCTGTTTCCCTGAAACCATTAACAAAAAGCCTTTGGAAAAGATGTCAGAATTATGCATGAAAACTCGTAGCTGTGTTTTAGTCTTTATACTGTAACAACAAATTTGCCTTAAGAAAATAATTACAATTTAGACAACTAAAATGTGTTCTGTTATGCCCAATACAGATTTATAGCAGAGACAATGAGAAAATAATCTATAGAACTAACTAGACATGAATACTTACTATTTAAGTAAAATAATATGAGTTCTTCTGCAGGAAAAAAACATGTGAAATTAAGAGAGCACAATATAAAACTACACACAGAGTGTAATACCACCCATGCAAATATTTTATAAGATTAAAAGAAACAATAATCTGTAATGTATCTTTTTTTGTAAGCCTTATTAAAGTGGGTGATTTCATTTTTATTTCTGATTTTTTGAGATTTATTTATTTATTTGCAATGTAGGGTTACAGAGATTGGGGGAGACAGGGAGAGAGGGAGAGAGATAGAGAAAGAGAGAGAGAGAGAGAGAATCACCCACCCTCTGGTTCACTCCCCAAGTAGTTACAGTGGCTGTGGCTGGGCTGGACTGAAGTCGGGAGCCTAAAACTCCATATGGATGGCCCACATGAGTGGTAAGGCTCCGTGTATTTTGGGTCATCTTCCACTACTTTCCCTGGTGCATTAGCAAGGAGCTGGGTTGGACATGGAGCAGCCAGGAATCAAATAGGCTCTTATATGTGATACAGTTTGCAGACAGTGGCTTAACTTGTTGCTCCACAACACTGACCACCTGATGTTTTCATTTTTTTTATAGAGTAGTCGTTTATGCTTTATGGGAAAGTGTGATGCCACTCAACGTTAAATCCTCCTTGGAAAAATGTGGATGAAAAAATATTATTAGGCATTTTGATATATAACTAAGAGTGGTGTATCTGATGTGAGGTCTATGTTTGAAACTAGCTTCTCCTGATCCATCTTCCTGAGGCTTTGGATACCTTATTTTATCACCTGAATCATAACTCCTTTACAAGATTATTGAAATATATGATACGTTTAGACTTCAGGATACAGTATTAAGTTGCCTAAAAAAAAAAAAAAAAAAAAAAAAAAAAAAAAACAAGACAAGCACTTGGCAGTAGTCAGTAAGTCACTGATGTTAATTATCAAAATTATGCTTCTAACAAACATAGTTAAATTGTCTGAATGCAAGTCTTTAATCATAGCAAGAGAAGAATGTAACTCCTTACATTTTAGAACAAATGAAGGGTAAATAAATATAAGAATAAATGTTTTCAAGAAAAGTAATTACCCATTTGATTAAGAATACACAATAGAGAACAATAATATTAACGTTGAACATAGTACAAAGTCCACCACTCTAGTTCTTGTAAACAATTGCAGTGTGTCTTATCATGAAATGTAACTCAACGAAACGTACAGTCATTCCCATTCATAAACTTCTAATTCTGTGTATTCTGCTGAGAAAATCTCTGGTTTAGGAATGTGAAGGATTCAGTAGAGAAATTCCAGTTCTTTGAATTTTCTCTCTAAAGTTGTAACTCCGTATCTAGTCATTTAAACATTTATGTTTTAGAAGGAGCCCTTTGATCTTATGCCTACATGGCTAAATTCTCTTATAAAACATTGAAGTTAGTGCATGTTCTTCCCTTAGTGTGCACAAAGAAATTGGGAGAAGGAGAACTGGAGATTCAGGAATCTAGACTGAACCATCTATCTCCATACATTATATATATTTATCTATTGAATGAGCATTTCCTTTGAAACAAATGTTTTCATGTTAAAATTAGTTTTTTTATTTATTTGAAACATAGAGTTAGACTGTGAGAGAGAGAGACAGAGAGAAAGGTCTTCCTTCCGTTGGTTCACTCCCCAAATGACTGCTAAGGCCGGCGCTGTGCCGATCTGAAGCCAGGAGTCAGGTGCTTCCTCCTGGTCTCCCATGAGGGTGCAGGGGCCCAAGCACTTGGGCCATTCTCCACTGGTCTCCTGCACCACAGCAGAGAGCTGGACTGGAAGAGGAGCAACCGGGACTAGAACCCGGCGCCCATATGGGATGCTGGCACTGCAGGCGGAGGATTAACCAAGTGAGGCATGGCACCAGCCCCCTGTTAAAATTAGTTTAATGCCACTATTGTAAACCAAAGATGGCCCTCTGTGAAATAAGGGTAACATAAGAGCAATGGTTTCTCAGAGCTTTTTATCCCTCTGCACACTGAATTTTTTTTTCTTGCAGACTGAAAGAAAAATCATGTGTTCTGTACATTTGCAAGTATATTTTCAAATGTTTATGGATGATATTATGTTTAATAAAATACATTTATTACATAATTTTTAATCACTTGTTTTTTTCCTCCAAAATACACAAAGACATAACAATTATCAAATGAGGGTTGGTAAATCTTTCATTAGTTTTTGGAAGTGTAGTGCAGAAGAGAATATATTTATATAGTTAGCCCTTTTGATCATCACATTCTGTATTTGTGGATTACATATCCACAGATTTAACCAACCAGGTATAGAAAACATGTGTTCTTTTTGTTTGTTTTTGTTTTTAGATTTATTTTTTTGAAAGGTAGAATTACAGAGAGAGAGGAAGAGTTGTACAGAAAGAGAGATGTTTCATCTGCTGACTCATTCCCCAAATGGCCAGGGCTAGACCAGACTGAAGCCAGGAGCCAGGGAATAATTCTGTGTCTCCTGTGTGGATGCAGGGTCCCAAGCATTTGGGCCATATTTTGCTGCCTTCCCAGATACATTAGCAGGGAGCTGTATGGAACCGGGAAACAAACTGGCATGCATATAGGATGCTGGCATCACAGGCAGTGGCTTTACCTCCTACATCATAACTCTGGCTCCCAGAATACATCTTAAAAGTACCTATATAGAACATGTATAATTTTTTTCATGTAATTACTCCATAAATAATACAGTATAAAACTATTTATGTAGAATTCACATTGCATTAGGCATTCTGAATAATCTAGAGATGTTTGAAAATATGTAGTAGGATGTGCATATTTTACTTTAAAATACTATACCATTTAAGCTTGAACATTCATCAATTTTGGCATTCATGAGGGATCCAGCAACTAGTTTCCCAAGATAGATATGACTGTATGGGTGTGTGTAAATAAAAAAAAATGAAAAATTCTGAGAGCATATTTCCAAATCAATATGCTATGATACATTGCAATCTGGAGATAATATTGGTAATATTGACAAATGTACAATAATCCCACCACTATCTGTATTCCCACTTTCTTTCTTTTATTTTAAGATTATTTATTTATTTATTTGACAGGTAGAGTTACAGACAATGAGAGAGAGACAGAGAGAAAGGTCTTCCTTCTTTTGGTTTACTCCCCAAAGGCCTCCATAGCTGGAGCTATGCTGATCCGAAGCCAGGAGCCAGGTGCCTCCTCCTGGTCTCCCATGCGGGTGCAGGGGCCCAAGCACTTGGGCCATCCTCCACTGCCCTCCTGGGCCACAGCAGAGAGCTGGACTGGAAGAGGAGAAACCAGGACTAGAACCCGGCGCCCATATGGGATGCTGGCGCCACAGGCGGAGGATTAACCTAGTGTGCTATGGTGCCAGCCCCCTATATTCTCACTTTCTGTGGTTTCAGTTAGCCATGGTTAATTGAAGTCTGAAAATAATTAATGGAAAATTACAGAAATAAACAATTCATAAATTTTAAATTGAACAACATTTTGTTTAATATATATAAAATCACATACTATCCTACTCCATCCCCCAAAGGGCATAAATCATCTTTCCCAGCTTATCCATGCTGTAAGGTCAACAACTCTTTAATCACATACTGGCTGTCTTGCTTCTCAGACCAATTGCTAGGGTATTACAATGCTTATGCTCAAGTAACTAATTTTACTTCATAATGATCCCCAAATATAAGAGTATTGATGCTGACAATTTGACAACTTTATGGCTGGCAAGGAGAAGTCATCAAGTGTTTTCATTGAGGAAACAAATCAAAGTTCTTAGTAAGGAGAGGGAAAACTTATATGCTGCGGTTGCTAATACCTACAGTAAGAATAAATATTTAATCCACGATATTTTGAAGAAGGAATAGGAAATTGACATTAGTTTTGCTAATGTACTTCCAACTACAAAGCTTACAGTCACAGTGCATGACAACGTTGACATATGGTGGAAAATCCCTTGAATCTGTGGGTGGAATACATGCACGGAAAGTCTGTTCTGGTAGATGACCATAGGTTGTGTCAGAAAGCATTGAGCCTATATGAAGATTTCACAAAGGAATCTCCTGAAATTAATAACAACCAAGCTAATCAACGAAAGCAAAGGATGACTACATAGGTTTCGGAATGAGTTCAATGCTGTCTGTGATTCTAGCCATCTACTAGACATCTTTGAACATATCCCATATGGAATTATCATAATAGATTTGACATGTGTCTGTGAGGAACAGAGTTAGAATAAATGATTATTATGTAGTTTTCCAGCTTTCAGGTTATTTACCAAGGTTAATATAAATTCCTAGTCATTTTTCCCTCTTCTGACACACAAAATTGTAGATATTACATGCTAAACACTCTCAGCAATTCCAATACTTATCAATGTGCACTGAAGTAATGGGAATATCAAACACTGTGGAGAGATTTTTCACAGAACACTGATGAAAGCACACCAAACTAGGTATAAAGCTGGGGGTACTAAAAAAAAAGTTTAAAGTGAATCAAAGAGGAATATATAAAGGAAGACATTTTGAGGTGATTTAGGTCTGCCATGAAAGTGATGAGAAATGGACATTATGACAGGGATGAAAGGAAAAGTTAGTTTTTTATCCAGAAAGTTCATTGCAACTCACTTGCCTTTTTGGAGTCTCTTGAATTTCCAGGGCTTTCATTATGCATCATTTTTAAAGAGGTATCCCTTAAATCTGGGCAAATAATTACCTAGGCCACAAACATGAGAGTGATAGACTACGTTTAAGACCATGAAGGCATGCTTGCTTTGTGTAATCCCTCACAAGTCTGTTATGGGTATATCAAAAACTTAACAAATCACAGAAACAGTCTCAGCTTCAAGTTCATTCTAAAAGTCTGTGCTTTACGGACCACTTTTTGACCAAATGTAGCTCTGGGATACTTCCTTGGCATATTAAAGGCTAGAGTAAGAAAGTCATACCAGGTTCACTCTGGTGAATAATTTAAAGGAATGAATCTTGGTAGAAGACTACAGCAGTACATTTTTTTCTTGCCTGGCATAATTATTTTAAAAGCAACAACCACACTCAATACTTTGTTGAACTATGAAACAGAAAGTCCATTCTTCATTAGTCAATAACAAATCATTGTAGACTTCTTGCTCATTCAAAAGAAGAATATAAATGATACTTGGTTGATTTTTCTGTGCCCTAAGATTTCAACGTGAATATATTTCAATTATTTTCTTTTATAAACTGAACTTCCAGAAAAATAATTAACTTCAACTCACATTTCTCAACATTAAAACCTATAATGAATTCTAATTTTACTATTTTTCAAAAAGTTCTTCCAAATGAACTTTGTAAGGCTTTAGGAAATAAAATAATGAGATTTTGAAGGAAATGAAAAGTGCCCCTAATTGATACACTAATTGATTGTACTGGAACACAATGTAAAACATTATTTTCTTTCAGAGGAAGAATGATTTTATCAAATATGTTTTCTGGTCTTTAAATGTAATACATCAGTAAAATGTTGCTTATTTCTAAATGAGCTGAAATAATAAAGCATTGGAAAGTATCTCAGAGAATCAATAGCACTTAGAGGTCAATGCATTTGATGACTCTATAAAAATAATTGACTTACCACCCTCAAATTATTCAAATTATTACATTTATTTACTCTCACTCCTTAAGAGATATCTTAAAAATAATTACATCTTTTTTCCAGGAAGACTTAGCTTTTCACTAATAACAAGTTATTTGTCTTTACCTTCCTAAAGAGGTAAAAATATGGTAATTATAGATATATTATTAAATTTTAAAAATAGGTACATTTAAAATTTTTACTTTTAAGCAAGCCAATTTATTTTTTAGATAACACAAAATAATTTTTAATTTTGAAGTATAGTAATATGTAAGAACAAAGGAGTCATTTGGTCATTTTGATAGAGATGGGGACAGTTAGAGATAGTTGAGTGCTGAAATAGACATAAACCTAATGTCCAGAGTGTTAGCCTGGAACCAAATACCCCACAATGCAAAGAATAGACAGAGAACCACAAATCAAAACAGGATGCAAGGATAGCTGGACCCATCCAGCTCCAGGTATCAATTCCCCAGCATGCAAGGAGAAGGTGTTCGGTGACTGACATGTTTACAAAATCCTTCACAAACTTCCTCACAGCCCAGAGGATTTAAACCCATAGACAACTTTCCATTTGTGGTGTCCTGCTCAGGTATCTCTCCCACTGTGGGAGCTTCCCTTTGCTTCAGTATTTGTCGCTCTGCTCACCCTTCTTGTCCATGCCCCTCAGTCTTTGTGGTCACAAGACATGAACCTGAATGGCCTAAGCTACAGATGCCTGGAAGGTTTCTTGAGGGCTTGTGCAGGATTGTCAGAGAGTGAGTAAAAGACATTGATTTTGCTTCTCTTTTTTTCAGAGATCCTTGCTCTCCACGCTTGTTCTCTATCAGTCACAAACACTGGGCCTCTGTCAACCAGTTAATGGAGGTTAGCATGGCTGTCAGTTGTACAGACACAGAGGTTTGGCTTGTAGGAACACACTTGATTAATCTCCCAGCCTTCTGGCATGGACAATGTTGGTCTCATTCTGCCTCAGTTTCCTTTCAGGAGATCTATCCTATGCATGAGATGGGGGTGGGGTCTCAGAGCAGCTGAGGGTTTGTAGCGGGAGACACTTCAGTGTCACCGCAGGCTCCTCGAGAAGACCCAGACTCTACCTGCCTGTGGGTGCAGGACAGTGATCAACTTTCTATTCTTTGTACTTTCTGATTTGCCCTTCCTATGGTCTCAGGCCATTCTCTCTGCTTGGCCTCCTCCTCTGGCTTCTTCCACAAGATTTCATAGCCCTAATCTTCTCCAGGTCATAATGCTGTTCTCTTTAGGTAAATTCCACCCTGCAAAAAATTACCTTGCTGTCTCTGTGCCCTGGCTCAATACCTAAAAATATCTACTTTTCTCTGTCTTACCCACTTATACCTTATGGACCCCTGAGAGAATTTCCTTAGTTCTTTTCTTCAATGTGATACAGAGGATTACCTTCAAAACCATTACAAGGTCAGGGTGTAGTTGTTCCTCTTGTCACTCTTTCCTTGGTTCTTCCCAACATTCTTGACACCCTCTGTACACACGGTTCTTTTGTCAACCTTCTGCATCTAACTACCAGATCCTGTGTCACACCCCCATTCCTTCTCTGATGGCTCTCGTCTTCAGAGATCTACTTTGTATTGTCTTAAGAAAATCTGTTTCCAACCACAGGCATGCAAAAGATGCCAGGTTTAACAGACAGGAGTCAAAATCAGGGTCTCAGAGCTATGCGGGAAGGGATAGAGGCACAGGTAAGATCGTCTACCCCTGTTCTCCAACATCTGCCTACTGAGGGCTCCATGATGCTATGCTCCCTCAGCTAAGGAACTTGAGGGCCACCTAAAGCTGGAGGAAACAACAACTGAGAGAGGCCTTTTCTCTTGTTCTCGCATTTCAGATGGGCAATAGACAATCTTCAGCATACACCACTTCGGAGTGCATTGTTGGGCTCTGGGTTTCTTTTGGCATTCATACCTTAAAGAAAAAAAGAAAAAAAAAATTCTGGTATTTTTCTACAGCACATCATTGCCAGGAAACAAGCTGGAGGATGAAGAGACTTGGCCGCCAAAGTGAAGAATTAACTACAGCACCATCTCCAAGTAGACC
Source organism: Oryctolagus cuniculus (assembly GCF_964237555.1). Taxonomy (NCBI): domain Eukaryota; kingdom Metazoa; phylum Chordata; class Mammalia; order Lagomorpha; family Leporidae; genus Oryctolagus; species Oryctolagus cuniculus. The sequence goes on from NC_091433.1 coordinate 22,994,158, forward strand.
TCTTTTGTTGCAAGAAAGGAAAGTGGTATGGGATCCCTGATGTCCAGACATTCTTTGCCCTGCAAGATAAGCCAGATCTTTGCCAATTCTACACTGCAGACCTCGTATAGCAGTTACCCACAAAACTTCAATTGCCTCCCCTGCTTCCATCAGTCATGAAACCTACTACACAATCTATAGAAATCCCTCTGCCTGCTGCTCCTGTTCCTTCACGCCCTCCATCCATGACTAATTATTAACAAACAGGACACCAGATGGCAGAATTCTATTTTGCCCCTCAAGATACTTAAAGGGCTCAGAAGCTCTCATCTTCCTTGCAGAACGATAGTCAGATAGAGGGACACTTGGGCAGGTTTTCAGATGCCCTGATAAGTACATACAGGCTGTCCAGATTTTGCTCAAGTTTCTGATCTCCTTTGGAAATATGTAATGTTACTCCTAATTAAAACACTAAAAAAGACAGCAAAATGGGTTGTTTTTCAAACTACAAAAAGCCAGGGGATTACATCAATATGGTCTTTACATCCTCACTTGATCAGGGAGACCAAAGGTCAACATATCCCACAGGGAGAAGGCTGTCCCTCAAGAGGAACCTTACCCTAAATGGAAACTAAATGATCTCATGTATCAATGGAAACAAAAGCATTCCATTACTGTGTCCTGGAGGGATAGAGAGGACCAAGAACAAGCTCTCAAATTACTCCAAGATTTGTGGCTGACATCCTGGAGCAGTGGGTTGGGTCACCACCAGTGACGCTGGCATCCCATGGGAGCCTGGTTCGAGTCCCAGATGTTCCACTTCTAATCCAGCTCCTGTTAGTGTCCCTGGGTAGGCAGCAGAAGATAGCATAGGTTTGTGGGCCCCTGACACCCATGTAAGAAACCTGGATGGAGTTAAAGGGTCCTGACTTTAGTCTAGCCCATCCAGCCCACCACTGGCTGTTGCAGATGTTTGGGTGGGTGAACCAGCAGTGGAAGACGCCTCTGTCTGTGTCCTCCCACTGCCCCACCCCAGTAACTCTGCCTTTCAAATAAATAAATTATTTGTAAAATATCACTCCATGTTGCCCATTATAGATTGGGGCCCTGAATAAAATCCCTTGGCCTTCTTACAGAGACTGAGAGAGTTTTAGTTAAACTTACCTGCCTATCTCAGTGGAAGGACAGGCAATCCTAAAGGATGTTTATGACATAGTTAGTGTCAGTTATCAGAACAAAGCCTCAACAGGCTATTGGACCTAAAGATAAAATAGGCATTCTAATATTTAATAGATATTTCACCCAGCCTCTAAACTGTAACTGAATACATTAAAAAACTGATTAAAAATCAAGTTTTTAACTTTTTTTTTTTTTTTTTGGCCAGGTAGAGTTAGACAGAGAGAGAGAGAGAGAGAGAGAGAAAGGTCCTCCTTCCGTTGGTTCACCCCCCAAATGGCCGCTATGGCCGGAGCTATGCCGATCCGAAGCTAGGAGTCAGGTACTTCCTCCTGGTCTCCCATGCGGGTGCAGGGGCTCAAGCCCCTGGACCATCCCCCACTGCCTTCCCCGGGCCACAGCAGAGAGCTGGACTGGAAGAGGAGCAACCGGGACTAGAACCCGGAGCCCATATGGGATGCTGGAGGCGCAGGCGGAGGATTAACCAAGTGAGCCACGGCGCCGAACCCCAAGTTTTTTTCTTAAATCAGTGATGTTACAGGAGTGTTTCATGATATGAATTAAAGGAACCAATAGGTAGAAAAGAAGTTGTGGAGAAAATTTTAAACACAATAATTTTTGATGAGAAAGGTTAAGAAAGAATTCATGAAATATGTTTTGAAAGGTTTATGGATGTTAAATTCTATGAGATTGGATGATGAGGGTGAAAGAAAGTCATTTTAGAGTTAGCTCTGACTTTAACTCTGTGTCTAAAAAGTCCAGAAATTGCCAGATTCTCTACCTTTTTGTTCAATTATGTATTTAACTATCCTAAGTAACGGAAGTGAATACTGATGACACGGCTGAGTCATAAACGTTCTAAAATGTTTCAGTGGTCACTTTAATTATATCTGGTTCACAACGTTGTTTAAAGCACTCAGATATGATTACTTTTGTTTTGACCAAGAGGTTTAAACCTTTGACAATAAAATGATGACAAATTTATGCTGTGCTTATATGAAGGTTTGATATTTTATGCGCCTGGGTCAAGCACTTTTTAAAGGACATAGCTTCAGCATTAACTCATCTGACAGGATATTTTGCATATCTTTGCAGCTTTAGCCAGCTAAAGGAAAAACTAATAAGGTCAGGGGGCACTTTTGTCATGCCCAAGCCTCCCCCTAACTCCCCTACTCAGAAAATTAGCCCTTAGCCCCAAACATAAACACCATTAAAATGTACTAAAATGTACACCCTACAGGAGACAGCAGTACCAAACTGAGATGTGTTTGCTTCTAATTCTCAGTCAGGAGGGGACTGCATCTTGGTGATGGTAGCCCTGGGAAGCATTGCCACTTTAAGGATCACCACATGAGCCACTGATGGGAAAGCGTTGTTGGACCCATTACAGAAGATGCCAAGGCAGCCATCACAGTTGTTGCCCCTGGGAACCATTCCCATATCATGAGGCGAAAAGAAACATTCATAGAACAAATTTTTGAAAGTGTTGAAAACACTTCTGGTTTTCAGTGAAATGTTTTTCTGTTCTAATGTATATTCATTTAGCAAACATTTATTTCACTCCTATGATTCATGTATTCTTTCACTCAACAAATATTTATTGATCACCTACTACATACCAGATGTTGTGTTAGGCTTAAAAAAGGAAGGAATACAAAGACAAACATCATCTACCACCATAGCAGAGAAGAGAGACATTGAAGAAGTAATTACTTATAGAACAACAAGGAATGCAGTTTAGTGCAATAAATGAAACAAGGAATGAATTCTTTTATTGGTTTTAGATATATTATTTCAGTAACCTTAGAAGAACTTTGTAAAAGTGAAGAGAACTCACAAGTCAGTGTCCATTGATAAATGGACAGAGTGGCACAGTGCATGCTGTTCTCCCGGTACAACGTCACCTTACTTATTCAGGGCTGAATCAACAGCAGGCTTGAGATTGGGTATGATTTAGTCTTAGATTTTTGTCATTTATCATTTGTCACAGGTCCATTTTAAAACATCTGTTAACTTCTCTGGAGGTAATTTGCTATTTATCAAAAGCATTATGGGCATTTGACACTAATCATATGTTGCTAGGCAAATGCCTCTGAATTTATTAATAGTATACAATTTCTTCTTTTTGTTTTACATATATCTATGCAAGTAATTGATCAGGAAACCAAAACCATTCCTTTTTTTACTTTTGAACATACAAATAGACATGTAAATGTACACTCAGTAGTTAATGGTAGCATAACATTCTATATATTGCAGTGAGTAAATATTTAATTCTGGAATCAGATTATCTGAGATTACACACCAGCTCTATCATTCACTGGCTATGATCTGTTTATTCTTGTTCAAGGGGATTGGAATAGCATCTACTTACCAGGTTTTGAGAAAAAGATGTGATGTATGACATATATAAAATTTCCCATACTTGCTGTTATTTGTTGTTGTCAGTTATTTCTTCTATAATTATTGCTTTAATGAAAGCAATTCAGTGTAATAGTCACTTTGGCAGGATGCATTTTTCATCCTGGACTATATTTCTCTGTTCTGTTGGCTTCTGCTATAAAATTGTTTAAGCTTGTGAAACCCAACTTCTCATTTCTAATTTTTTAATAAGTCAAGAATTATCTTTGCGATTGGTGACGTGGCATAGGAGGTTAAGCCTCTGCCTTCCAGTATCCCATGTGGGCACCAGTTCAAGGTGAGATGGGCTAAAAATCTAAAAATACACTTTTTCTGATAAAAACACACAACAAGAATATTTCCTGCTCAGCCTGGTCTTGAATATGAGCTCCTTCCTGTTACTGAACTTTTTCATTTTTTTTTTTATCTTTGCTCCTTTTAGGCACATCTGTCATCCCACTCTTCATGACTGTGCCCTCACCTCTTCTTGCTTCATTTCTGTGCATCTCAGTTACTCTAGGTCACGTGAACATGCAATTGGGACGTCATGTTTTCATTGTTCCATGGTGTTTCTGAGAAAATTTATTCTCCCTATTCTTCTGAATAAGAGTCTTCAAAAAGTTCATGAAAATTCTATATTATAAAAATGCATATACTTCAAAATATTTGCACCAAATTATTATAATTTCACTCTAGATTTCATGAACTTTTTGAGGCACCTTATATATTCTATGTAGAAAGAGGGAAGAGTTAGAACTAAGTTACTGATGTGTACCTACTAGGGAAGGAAGATGCCATAGCAGGATTTTCAAAGATGACTAGCACAGGCCATTTCCCAACATGTTACATACATAGCCAGAACAAATTCCTCTCTCTCTTTTTTTTTTTTTTTTTTTTTTTTGCATTTTTTTTTTCTCCTACCCCTTTCACACTGTCTCCTTGATCAAACTTTGGCTTCATCTTATGCCTGGTTTCCCTGCCTCCAAAATACATTCTGCATTATCTTTTGACTCATATTCAGAAAGTCAGGTTCACACGTTAGTGGCTTAATGTATCAAAACCTGCACCAAGGTCAGTGTTCCAGTGGTGAAAGAAAATATTTTTGAAACTGAATACTTTAATATGATCAAAACTCTGCTGATTGGAATATCAGAGCTCTCAAGCCAGGTGCTCCTCATTTTATTCATTAATAAGGCTAATAGAATGACATTAGCCAATGTTCTCTAACATTTTCTATTGAAGTGAAAGTTACATTTGTTTCACTGCTGTGCCCAAATGTTCCCAGAACTGGGATGGCCAGCATCAGGATATATTTGTTTCTCTGATGTATAATGGAAGTCCACGGAACAAATTTGGGAATGTGCCACAGAACAAAGGAATATTTAATTAAGCAAGTTATGTGCATTATGTTTATTTTCTCTCAGTGGATACAACTAATTAGTATACATAAAGATTTTTAGGTAAGTGACTCAAAAGCCTGCTGTAAAATTTTGACCACTGATTCGATCTTTTCCATTTTTTGATCAAAGTGTGTAAAGGAAGAAACATATTTTGTAAGAATTTAAAGGTTAGGGAGAGGTGGACTCAGAAAATTATAAAATAAAATTCTCATAATGAATCTTAACATAATAATTTGCACTTACACAAATGTTAAAATACAGATACATAAACTATGCTATCCAATATATATTAACTAAGCACTCAGATTAACAATCCCACTGTCTTGTACAATTTGGATGCTTATTGTTAACACCCTGTTCAAATAATCAAGATTATACACAGAGTGTATCAAATAATGACAACTACTACATACTTCAAATTCCCAAAAAATTGTTTCATGAACCTTGAGGCAATTTTCTATTCTTAGCGTTAGTGATGTTCTACTCATTATTTTACTTCTTTGTTTTCAATTTTGGTCTTTCAGTACACTTTTAGTTGTTAAATTATTTCATTTGATTTTATTTGAAAACACCTGCAATAAGAAAAATTTTAGCTTTAGTGTGTATCTAAAGTAGCTGTGTTTTTTCCCAACAGGCCTTTTTTTTTTTTTTTTTGTCCTTTTTATGTCACTGTTTTGCTGTGTGTTATTTATTTATTTGTTAGGTTAGTCTTAACATTCAAGTTCAGTTTCTTGACCCCATTTGCTATGTTCAACTATCTTATCTCTATTAAAGCTAACTCAAAATAAGCAAGGAACCAATTTCCAGATGCTCTTTTTGAACAAGTGCTGAATTGACTCATGTTTAATTTTATAATATAGTTTTAGCCAGCGCTGTGGCTCACTTGGCTAATCCTCCGCCTGCGGCGCCGGCATTCTGGGTTTTAGTCCCTTTTGGGGCACCGCTTCTGTCCTGGTTGCTCTTCTCCCAGTCCAGCTCTCTGCTGTGGTCCGGGAGTGCAGTGGAGGATGACCCAAGTGCTTGGGCCCCTGCACCCCCATGGGAGACCAGGAGAAGCACCTGGCTCCTGGCTTCGGATTGGTGTAGTGCGTCAGCCATAACGGCTATTTGGGGGGTGAACAACGGACGGAAGACATTTCTCTCTGTGTTTATCTCTCACTGTCTAACTCTGCCTGGCAAAAAAAAAAAAAAAAAAAAATAATAATAATAATATAGTTTCAGCTAACGAGGCTAAGAGAGAGCTGTTTGTACCCATCTTATGAAACTTCTAGTATCATGACATTTGGACATCAAAATGGATGCATAATCATTTGTTGTTTGTCAAGTAAATTGGTAATACAAGATGCCAGACAGGCAATATAGGGTTATGTGTTGCTTTCACTTTCTAGAAATAGGGTAAGTCTTATTAGTTTGAAGATTAATCTAATACATATGTGCACATATTTGAACACATTGAAATATAAATGTAGATTAGGAATTGCCCTACTTCCAACACATTATAGGTATCCTCCATGTTCAAATATCCTATGCATTATTATATATGTATATCAATTTATCTTGTGTATAACTTTATTTTGTTTTAGCAATTTCTTATAGCCAAGGCTATAATTCTAATTCTTTTCCTATCTTAAATAACTTGGCAGTCATTATGTTTGTATTATTATGGTTACCATGAAAAAGAAAATTCCTAAATGTAGTATAATTGAGGCAAAAAAATCTTTATTTTGTTTTTTGTTCTTGATGTAAACTGCCAATTTTATTTCAAGAAATGCAGAAATATTATACCATTCTACATTTGAATCAGGAGTACAGGGAATTGTTGATTTCTTGCACCTGCTTTTGTTGGAACCCATAATTATTTCAATTTCTGCAAATTTGAGTGGGGAAACACTTCTTGAAATGTATATGTGAAAACCATAAATTGTTAATATTTTTTGCCAATCTTTGGATTTATTTTTCTTTTCGAATTATAATTGTTTTACTATTAGTGGTAGTATATAAGACAAACATATGAAGTAATGTCTCCATCTTTGAGTGCAAACATATTTCAGTATTATATGTTTTTGTCCTTTGCACATTAAATTCTTTACATAATTAAATACTATTTTAGGCATTGACAATTCTGATGGAATTTGGTTTCTCATGTAAATGTGAACATCATTTGGCCTGATTAGAGTAATAAGCCTGAATTCTTATTAGACCACATTGAATTTAGAAGTTATTTGTGTACTATTCATGTCTCACATTGTAGATGTTTCCCATAGCAGTTTACTATGACTATTGTTATAAATCAGACAGTGGGTAGTAAATGCCCTCAAATAATCTTGCTCTTTTATTTTGATTTATTGATGTAATAATCACTAATATTGTCTAATGTATGCATATTACAAAATGTAGTATTTTTGGTAAAACAATATGTAAAGTTCTTCTTAATGGAATCAACTGTTTAAAAAAGATAAAACTTTGGTCATATCTCCTGGTAGTGTTCAGGTTTCAGTCTTGTTCCTTGTAATAAATGTCTGAACAAGTGTTCTCTACAGTTAGACTTTAATTGCCACCGTTCTATGGAAATGCCCTTCATGATCTTATGAATGGTGCTAGCTCCTTCAGAACCCAGCTGTGGACTTTGTGTTATCACTGTGGTCTCTTAATTGCATCCCAAGGTTAAATTAGGTTTCCATTGCATTCCACTTACCTAATTTGACTCGATCTGCATTGGCTTTTTACTGTCTGTTCTTTTGTTTTCTCAACTCATCAAACAAAAAGTATAATTATAAGAATGCTGGGAGTTTCTGCTCTCCTTTTCTTCAGTGCCAATTTTCTGGGCTCAATTTTTCACATACTAATGTCTTTCTCTTTCATTTCCCAAGCCCTGAACTCCATCCTGAGTTTCAGGAAAACAAATTATTGTACCATTATTTTATCACACTATGGGCTTATACTAATACATGTTTTATTTAGGTTTTTAAAAATCTATATTCTTAACACAGTTCTCTGAATCTTCCCATTCTGTATTTAGCATGTTTATTATTGAAAGTGCATCAACTTACTGAAAGAGGTTGATTTATTTATTTTATTGATGTTCTGCAGCAATAGAGGTAGGATGGGTGTTATTTGTTAAGTTGGGCTAATACTACTAATTTTATTAAATTTTCTTTGGTATTTAAAAAATAGGTAACTAACTGAGCACCAAAGAGGAAACTTGTTGAAGTGAAATGGACACTATGAGAAAGAGTGACTTGATCAGCTCTTGTCCTGACGGTTGATGTACAATGTAATACTTTATCCATTTTAGTATTTCTTTTGTTCTAGTACCATTGGTTGAACTCTGTAATTAACACACAATTATTCTTAGGTGTTTAAATTTTAACTGAAAAGTGATCCCTGTTAGGAATTTGGAAAACATTATGTTGAGTGAAATAATCCAATCCCAAAGGGACAAATACCACTTGTTCTCCTTGATAGGTGACAACTAACTGAGCACCAAAAAGGAAACCTGTTAAAGTGAAATGAACACTATGAGAAACGGTTACTTGATCAGCCCTCACCCTGACTGTTGATGAGCAGCTTAATATGTTATCCCTCTTAGTATTTTTTTTGTTTGTTCTACTTAATACATTTGGTTGAATACTGTAATCAATACACAATTCTTAAGTGCTGAAACTTAACTGAAAAGTGATCGCTGTTAAATATAAGAGTGGGAATAAGAGGGAAGAGATGTGCAATTTGGGACATGCTCAAGCTGACTTACCTCAAACGGCAGAGTTAGAAACATACCAGGGGATTCCAATTCAATCCCATCAAGGTGGCATGTACAAATGCCATCTCACTAGCCCCAGTGATCAATTTCTGTTCACATTTGATTTAATGATAGGACTAAGAACCAAAGGGATCACATAAACAAGACTAGTGTCTGCAAATACTAGCTGATAGAATCAAAAAGGGAGAGAACGATCCAACATGGGAAGTGAGATACACAGCAGACCCATAGAATGGCAAATGTCCTAAACAGCACTCTGGCCTCATAATCAGCCCTTAAGGCCTGCGGATCCGGCTGAAATGCCCATGAGAGTATTTCAGGCATGGAAAGCCAAGACACTCTGGGGGAAAAAAAAAAACCTAAATGAAAGATCTCCACGAGTGAGATCCCAGTGGAAAGAATGGGTCATCAAAGAAGGAGGTACCTTTCTCTGAAGGGAGGAGAGAACTTCCACTTTGACCATGGCCTTGTCTAAATATGATCAGAGTCAGTGAACTCAGGGGGCTTCCATAGCCTTGGCAGCTCATGACAAGAGCCTAGGGTGATTACTGACACCATAAACAAGAGTGTCAATTTGTTAAGTCAACAACAGGAGGCACTGTGCACTTACTCCTCATGTAGGATCTTTGTCCTTAGTGTGCTGTACATTGAGATTTAACGCTATAACTAGTACTCAAACAGTATTTTTCACTTTATGTTTCTGTGTGGGAGCAAACTGTTGAAATCTTTACTTAATGTATGCTAAACTGATCTTCTGTATATAAAGAGAATCGAAAATGAATCTTGATGTGAACGGAAGGGGAGAGGGAGTGGATAAGGGGAGGGTTGCGGGTTGGAGGGACGTTATGGGGGGGAAGCCATTGTAATCCATAAGCTGTACTTTGGAAATTTATATTCATTAAATAAAAGTTAAAAAAAAATAGGTAACTCTCCAGAAAGTATGAGTTAGTAAGAATCACACAAGGTAAAATATAGAATGTGAAAATTAGGAACTAATTATAGAATACAGAATTTTCAAGAATATTTTCTGTGAAAAGTTCTGATCTCAAATTAAAAGTCCTTTAAAGTATTAATTACTTCATTTTCGCCCACTCATTGTTTTGTGACAGATACAGATGGAGAAACAGTGATGGGAATGATTGTAATGCACCTTACGAGTAATGCTAAAGAGTATGCCTTTGCCTTGAGTACCTAGAAAGCCCCCTGTAGTTATTAAATATCAGAGTGACACAACAGATGGAAATTTTACAGACCTATTCTCCCAAAAGTAAGTTTGGAGATGGGATGTAATCAAAGATAATAAAGATCCTTTCAGATAAGGGTCACAATCGGCCTGGACTTTATCACAAGGTATGTAGGGAGAATTCTATTTTCAGAAACAGCAACCTACCACAGTAAAGAAGAGTACCTGCTCTAAGTGCTTTACGGATGTTTTATCATTCAGTACACTTGAGTCAGTGTTGTACTCTTACTCCCATTATGAGAGGAAGTATGTAAAAGGTATCAAAGAAATATTAACCAGGGCCAGTGCTGTGGCTCACTTGGTTAATCCTCCGCCTGTGGTGCCAGCATCTCATATGGGCGCCAGGTTCTAGTCCCGGTTGCTCATCTTCCAGCCCATCTTTCTGCTGTGGGCCAGGAAGGCTGTGGAAGATGGCCCAAGTGCTTGAGCCCTGTACCTGCATGGGAGACCAGGAGGAAGCACCTGACTCCTGGCTTCAGATCGGCACAGCGCCGGCCTTAGTAGTCATTTGGGGAGTGAACCAATGGAAGGAAGACCTTTCTCTCTGTCTCTCTCTCACACTGTCTATAACTCTACCTGAAACATAAAAAAAGTAAAAAATAGTAACCTAAAAGTTAAAAATCATGTAACACACTGACAGATGAAGGAAGATATGATAGAGAAATGACTAAGAGGAAATGGAAGCGCACCCCTGTTTATGAGAGCAATATTCTAAGATGAAAACAAAAAGCAGCATTGGACATGGCAAATAGGAGCAATGAAATCCTGGGTGACTTCAGTAAGATAATTTCAAAGGTGTTGGTTCATAAAGCTAAAGGTATTTTAACTAGAGTAGGAAAAGAAATGGCACCAAGGATGAGGAGCTACTGTCAAATTTCTTACCAGAAATTTGGTTTCTTTTAAGAAATTATCTGCGAAAGAAATATTAGGGAAAATGTTTTGGATTTAATTCTCTGTGTGTGTTTTATCTGTTTTAAAAGAAAACAAATGAATATTAAGGGCAGGGTTTACTCGCCCCTTCTGATGAACCCATTGTAATTCCTAGCACCTGTCTCAGATTCATATCAATCTTGGTTGGTTTTTATCCATACCCAATCCATTTACAATGTGAGAGAGATACCTACCTACACAACTTACACACGAAAAACATGTACACACACACACACACACACACACATGCATGGAACAAGAAAACAAAGAAACAAAAATTAACACACACGATTTCTTTTTTTTTTAAGATTTTATTTATTTATTTGAAAGAGTTACACAGAAAGAAGGAGAGGCAGAGAGAGAAAGAGAGATCTTCCATCTGTGGGTTCACTCCCCAAATGGCCGCAATGGGTGGAGATGTGCTGTTCCAAAGCCAGGAGCCAAGAGCTTCTTCCTAGTCACTCATGCAGGTGCAGGGCCCAATTACTTGGGTCATCCTCTACTGCTTTCCCAGGTCATAGCAGAAAGCTGGACTGGAAGTGGAGCCGCCGGGACTTGAACCAGTGCCCGTATGGGATGCTGGCGGTGCAGGCTGTGGCTTTAGCCACTACACCACAGAGCATGCCCCCACACACCATTTCAAATATGAATTTACATAATAAACATATTACCTTATAGAGTAATTCCTTAGGTTAGTCAATATGCATCCATGATATTCACAGTGTGTCTAAAATCTTCTAGGTGCTAAGAATGTAATTGTGAACAAGAAACCTAAATCTCTTCTCTCTCTTACCTTTACATTTAACGAATGAATGGAGAAAAAAGGAAATAAAGACAATATAAAAATTAGTAATTATAGGGGCAGTGGAGAACCTTGAAGAAATCAAGAGAATGCAGAGTGATGAGAAGGGAGAATTTTCTGTCGATTTTCAAGATTAAGTGACACTCATGTGGGCTGCCTGTCCTAAGCAAGTGCTTGCCATGGGGAAGGAACAGAGGGAGTCAGTGACAGGGCCAGAGTGAGCATGAGAGAACATTCGGGACTGTGCACATTGTGCTCGGAGCATTAGCCAGGAGCCAGTCTCTGTAGATCCTCACCATCAAGGAACTTGTTTTACTCTAGTTGCTGTAGCATACAAAATGAATGTGATTCAGGATGGGGACTTGATCATTGAACATCTTAGTTGATTCTGTGAATCTGTAGATGTATATCACTTGTTTGAATAGGTACAGTTTTTTTTATTCTCATAGATGAGAATGTTAATAAGAAGTGTTATAAGAAACTAATAAATTAAAAGCTGCTTTACTTTTTTCTGTCTTATGGAAATTGAAAGACAGTTGTGTTAATGTGGGTGGAAATACAGAATTCTATTCCATCTATTTGCCATATTGTTGCCACATCAGTCATTTAATCATTTAAGGATGAGATTGAGGTCAACTCTTAACAAAATGAAAGTCATCCACAGAGCATTCAGAACTCAATTCTTTTATTACCATCATTGGAAATGCTTTTTACAGGATGACTATTCAAAGAAGGGTTATCTTGCTGCCTTTATTTCCTTCAGTCTTCATAGGATTCTTTTGTAACAGCTGAGGAATAGCTCTAAACTTAGAAGAAATGGTAAGTAATGTGGGTGAAAGATTCTCCAGGGATTCTAAAATCTGGAAGTGTTTCCTTCGTTTTTACTTTGCTTGTAATTGTGTTAGGGTGAGGAATTGCCCAGCAGTGGCATCTTTTCTCAAAATAGAATTATCTCTGTTTTTTAGGGAGAAAGGCTTTGTGACTAACACTTCTCAGAGCATTGCATTTACTTTTTTTTTATTTTTTGACAGGCAGAGTGGACAGTGAGAGAAAGAGACAGAAAAAAAGGTCTTCCTTTGCCTTTGGTTCACCCTCCAATGGCCGCCGCGGCGAGCGCACCACACTGTTCTGAAGCCAGGAGCCAGGTACTTCTCCTGGTCTCCCATGGGGTGCAGGTGGGCCGCATGGGTCCTTGGGCAGGACTTGGGCCATCCTCCACTGCACTCCCGGGCCACAGCAGAGAGCTGGACTGGAAGAGGAGCAACCAGGACAGAATCCGGCGCCCCGACTGTCACTAGAATCCAGTGTGCTGGCACCACAGGCGGAGGATTAGCCTAGTGAGCCACGGCGCTGGCCTGCATTTACTTTTTAAAATGAATTTATTTATTTGGAAGGCAGAGGGAGAGAGAGAGAGGGATTGAGAGAGAGAGAGAGAGACCTTCCAACCACTAATTCATTTCCCAATTGCGTACATCAGCTGAGGCTGGGCCAGGCTAAATCCAGAAGCCTGAATCTCCATCTGGATCACCCATGAGAGTGGCAGGATCTTGGATACTGGAGCCATTACCTACTGCCTCTCAGGCACAATAACAGGAGCTGGTTTGGCAGTGGAGTAAATGGGACTCTAACCAGGCATGTGGACATAACATGTGGTATCACAAACTGGCTTGCCTGTCTACACAACGCCTGCTCATGAAAACATTTTATGATACACAGTGTGAGTTGCTCTATGAAAATACATCACACTGCATTGTGGGCACTTATTCTTTATTTTTAGTTTTCTTTGTAACGTGAGAGGCAGAGAGAAAAAGACAAAGAGAGAACTAATCTGCTGATTCACTCCCCGGATGTTTGCAACAGCTGGAAATGAGCTAGGCTAAAGCCCTGAGCCAGGCACTTCAGCTGGGTTTCCCACGTGGATGTCATGAACCCAAGTACCTGAACCATTACTTGCTGATTCCCAAGACACAGGGATCTGGAATTGGGAGCAGAGTTGGGACTTGAACTCAATCCCTCTGACCCTCTGATGTGGAATGCAGGGCTTCCAAGCTGCCAAATAGCCAGCGTAACATGTGTGTTTTTGGTGTACTATATGGAGCCTCCAAGGTGTTCTAATGAATAGCAGATGAGGTTAGTCTCATATCAAATACATCACTGGGTCTTCTTTCCTTGAAATAGATATATAACCCTGGTGTGAGTTAGATCTTCAAAGTACACTTCTAAAATATTATAAATCTCTGTAAAATAGCATGCAAAACACTAACTAGATATGTGGAAAGTATTTTTGGTGCTACAAGTATTAGCAATGTAGTGGACTGTTTTGAAAGTCATTTCATACCAAAATCTAAAAGTTGCTTTAAATTTCTAAGCATAATTTTCCCTTAAATCCTTGTGAGAAGGATACAGTAAAGAAAAATTTTGTGAGTGCTCTAAAATGTAGAAGTTTGAGCTGGATTATTATCTTTAAAAACAGTAGAAGCCGCATTAATAATTTATTTTCTCCCTCATTCGTTTCCAATATACTGCTCATGTAAGGAGCTTTGAACAGATTTTGGACTTAACATATGTAGAGTCCACGTTAACATCTCAGATTTAAGTAAGGTTTTTTTTTTTTTTTCACTTAAATCACCGGATGTACTTTTCATGTTATAGACAGATTCTTACTGATGAGCTGTGGAAATACTTGCTTGCACCAGTTTATTTTCTCTACTGGCTTGCTTTATTACCTGAAATTCTCTTCATTAAAAACTCTCTTTTGATCAAAGCATTATGCCTGTAGAAGACTCCTTTAAAATGAAAGTAATGTAAAATCCCAATTCATTATTTAATCTGTTGCATGATATTGCACATCAAAATGAGAAGCAGAAATTAAGACATACCCAGAAGGTAATATAACTTGGAAAAATTACTTTGATATAGAAAGAAAAATGTTGTATCATGAAGTTGAATGCTGCAGAAGGCAAAAATTAAGCATGTAGAAAAATGTAGATCTAGATAAGACATTGAAATTATACTCTTAGAATAGGTCTAATAATTTTGTTTTTGTATTTTCTATTGGGGCAAAGCACAATTGCTCTGAGAAGCCCTATCATTTGATGTATGTGCTAGTGTAACAGTGTACAGGAGTGAGTGAAATATTTGGTATCTCCTGTTTCCCTCCACTTTTTCCATTTGGATGAATGGCGTTTGACCATATGAGTATTTGCATTTCACCTCCTAACAGAAGACAATGGGCTGCTCTATGTATTGGAAAATGGTAAAGTGGCCCCATCCAGATCTTCAAAATGGGGTTATGGATGCCTGAACATACATGGGCAGTTCTCAGGGGTAAATGTTGTTGTAGAAATGGAATGTTGAACTCAGTCTTAAAGACATTTTGGGTTGGGTATCATTTGCTGTAGGGGACAATAAGACTTTAGAATCACTATTGTTTCTGCCCACTAGACTGCAGGAGCACACCTCAATATCTTACACTGCAAATCAACCCTTATATTTCCAAATATCCTCTGGAAAAAAATGTCTCCCATCTAGAAACAAAGTTTTAGATAAAGCAGCTTCTAGGTGCTCTACTCGCACATAAACTCTTTCTTTCTTTTGACAGATTTGCCTAGAATTGTCAAGTGCTAATAATGTATCCTTTAATAAGACAATTCAAACCTACAGCTGAGTTTTATGAACTCTTGATCATTCTGAAGCTTAGTGTTAAAAACTGCGTATTTTGACCTGTGTTGAGATTTTCTGAATTGTAAAATAGATGGCAGGAATAGTGTAAATTTTTATTAATCAATTTCACGTGTTCATCTGACTATACTAAATGAGAAGGGAGGAGAGGAGAGGAGAGGAAGGGAGTGAGATATAAAAGGCATTTCTCTCCTAAGATAGTAAACAGTCTGCTATTAAATATATAAAGAGGGATGTCATATAGTTTTCTTTCAAAAAATTAAACAATTCTTGACAACAAGCTAAACATAGAGTATCTAGTACTGTGGCATAGCATGTTAAGACATTGCATATAGTGCCAGATTCTCATATGGGTGACTGATCATGTTCTGGCTGTTCCACTTCCAAACCACTCCCTGCTCCTACATCTGGGAAGAGAGCAGAGGATGGCTCAAGTACATGGTCCAGAGCACCCACATGGGAGACCCAGAAGAAGCTCCTGGCTCTTGGCTTTGGATCAGCCCAGTGCTGGCATTGCTGCCCTTTTTGGAGTGAATCAGTGGATGAAATCTCTCTCTCCCTCTCTCCCTATATCTCTGCCTTTCATATAAATAAATATTTTTAAAAACTATATATCATAAGTATTTTTTTAAAAATTAGAATGGGATAAATATATTTTCACAAATCTTTATTATGATCTTACAGCAAAATTTGTGGACTATTGTATTCACAATTTTGAGTCTTTGTAATCAGCAACCCTATCTATTTAGATATGGTGCAGCAAATGCATGTAATCAAATTAGAGGACATTTACAAATTTTAGTACTTAAATACCATTATAGATATTTTTCATACTCTTTATCCACAAATTTTTTCTAACTACAAGTAATACTTACTACAAGTTAACTATTATATTACATAAAATAATAATGAATATAACATCTATTGGTATTTAAAAATTGTCAGATTCCATCCAGTAAATTGCTTTAGCTTAACATAAAAGATTTAAAAATGGGTTAGAAATCACTATTTTCGAGAATCAATTTCGCAGGTATGACGTGTAAAATGTATTGAGAAATACGCACTATTGTCCTGCAATGCACAATGTCAGCTTGAAACTACTTTCTAAATTATTGAAAATTTCAATAAGATATACTTACCAGATTTCTCAACAATAAGACTTTTTAATTTATTCTTGATTTAGAATGGTTTTATCACATTTTTAGAAGGATGCTTTCTTCTGAATAATCAGCATCTTTAATAAGCAGGTTTACATTTTATTTTTGAATCATTTAAGAATTTACAAGGAAAATCAAGGAGAGGATTTTTGCAAAAATGTGGTTTCACAGTACAGTCATTTTTCAAGCATATATCTATGACTTTCATTTAGTTAACAGTGTTGTAAAGAAGAAAATCAAGATAAAGTTTGATGGCTCAGTGTGGTAATCAGTGTTTCAAATTGAATGAGGATTATGTATCAGTCTCTTAAAATTTAAATTTCCTTCTGTATTATGTGACGATGAATCTATGATGACATTATCTTTTGAAGCTAGTGAAAGGAAAGGATCCCTTTTGGGATAACTCATACATTCCCCTGCACTTGTAGCTGGCCAAGCTGCTTTTCTCAAACAAGAATGCAGGGTTTGGGCATGTTGTGAAAATAAAGTCCTATTTTGGAAACTTTATCAATTGATGGAATCTTCAAATAAAGTTTACTGATTCTCTAAAGAAAGAATATTTACTACTAAGAATAAGCTCGAATATTGACCGTCATGGGGTATAGTACAAGTTATTTAATTAGTAATTCTACAACAAATAGGATAATTAGCAGTGCTGAGGTTTGGTAAAGGGAAATTTCCATCTAAATTGGTGATGTGTGAGTGACTTCTCTGAAAATTTTAATAATACATTAACCGAGAAATTCTCATTATTTCATCCCTCAGTACACCACTTTCTGATAAATTGTGCAGAAAAGTTTATAGTAATTAAAGATAACATTTTTGAGGAAACTCTACATCCTTAGGATTCCAAAGCTAACAGAGCTTATTTCAAATCCTGATATTTAATTTGTAATCAAACAAAGAGAAAAGATAATCCAGATGTGTGCAGGCATATATACTGGATCTTAAACTCTCAACTTCAGCTTTGCCAGGATAAACTTTGACTAGATCATGTACTTTGTTTTCCCGCATAAATTCATGGCCCTATGTGAAATCATGCTTTGGGAATTGCATTCCCTTTTGCTTTGTGAAATGGAAAGCTTTCTCCTTTATTAAAGACGGTAATCATATTTTATAATTCCTGAGGGGAGAATGCATCTTGTGGAACTCACTATTATTCATAATTTGCGGATTTTCTAGCATCAAAGGCTGAATAATTTTGAGTTTATCCCCCTATGAACATAGAGTAGACATTTCTGAACACTGAGCTTCTGTAAAATGCTGATGTTAGTTAAACAGGATTACAGCCCACATTTCCCTTAGTGTCCAAAGTGTTTATGTCTTGGGGACTTCAGATTGCTCAGTTTGAGTATTTTCTTCTAGCACTAACATGAATTTTATGAGGAATGAGATCCCTACTTGTATTCAAGGAGTTACTGTCTGATAAGTAGATCAAAAGGGTCAACACCAAGGCCCAGATTGTGGGGAAGGGTTGTAAGAATTATGGAAAAATTGCACACACTCTCTCTCTCTCTCTCACACACACACACACACACAAACACACAAGAAGCTACTTTTCTCTTACAGAAGAGAAAAGAAAAAATAAAAAGTAAGAGTAAAAAAAATCCACTCTTTTTTGTGTATTGATTAATTTAACATCAATTATGAAATGCATTTCTTAATGCTCTCAATTTATTAAAAAGTCATATTTTGGTATACAAATGCCATGTGTTTCACGTATACAGATTTAGGAACATAGTGATACTTCCTACCCTACCCTCCCTTTCATGCATGCTCCTACCTTCCTCCTCCTACCTCTCCTATTTCCTCTCTACTTTCAGTTTTCTTTAAACTCGTAAGATTAACCCTACACTAAGTAAAGCATCCAACAAATATTAAGAAGAAGAAAACACTGTTCCTCAACAGTTGAGACAAGTGCTATAAAGAATCATTGAATCTCAAAATGTCAATTTCACACCTTTACATACATTTTTTAAATTTATTTGACACGGAGAGTCATAGATAGTGAGAAAGAGAGAGAGACAGAGGGAAAGGTCTTCTTTCTGCTGGTTCACTCCTCAAATGGCCGCTACAGCCGGTGCTGCGCTGATCCGAAGCTAGGAGCCAGGTGCCTCTTCCTGGTCTCCCATGCTGGTACAGGGGCCCAAGCTCTTGGGCCATCCTCTACTGCTCTCCTGCACCACAGCAGAGAGCTGGATTGGAAGAGGAGCAGCCAGGACTAGAACCCAGCACCCATATGGGATGCCGGCACCACAGGAGGAGGATTAACCACATGAGCCACGGCGCCTGCCCCTACATTACAATTTTGGTACTTTATTAGTTTCCACATTTCAGGAAAAAATATATGGTATTTGGCTTTTTGGAACTAGCTTATTTCACCAAATATAGTGAATTATAGTTGCATCCACTTTGTTTGCACAAAACAGGACAGGGTTTAATTTTTTTATGGCTGAGTATTATTCCATAGTATATTTGTGTGTGTGTGTTTGTGTGTGTGTATCCTACAATTTCTTTTTCCAGTTATCAGCTGATGGACATTTGAGTTGACTCCATATCTTAGCTATTCTGAATTGAGCTACAACAAACATGGTATTATAGATAATTCTTTCATATTCTGATTTCATTATGTTTCCTAAAACTTCCAAGAGTGGGACTACTGTGTGATTTGGTAGAACAATTTTTAGCTTTCTGAGGTATGTCCATACTGTCTTCTACAATGGCTGTTTTGGTTTACATCCCACCAACAGTGATTTAGGGTACTTTTATTGTCACATTCTTGCCAGCATTAATTGTTGATTGTGGTATGAGAGCTATTCTAACTGGGATGAGGTAAAATCTAGTTGTGGGTTTTGCTTTTTTTTTTTTTTTTGACAGGCAGAGTGGACAGTGAGAGATAGAGACAGAGAGAAAGGTCTTCCTTTTTGCCGTTGGTTCACCCTCCAATGGCTGCTGCGGCCAGTGCGCTGCAGCAGGTGCACCGCGCTGATTTGCATTTATCTGATGAATAGTAATCCTGAAAAATTTTTTCTTTTGACAATTTGAATTTCCTCTTTTAAAAATTTCCTGTTCAAGTCTTTTGTCCATTTCCTAATTGGTCTGTTTGTTTTGCTGATGTTGAGTTTCTTAAGTTCTTTATAGATTCTGGATACCAATCCTTTATCAGTTTCATAGTTTGCAAATATTTTCTCCCATTCTATTGGTTGTCTCTTCACTTTGGTGAGAGTCTGTTTGCAGTGAAGAAGCTTCTCATCTTGATGTAATCCCATTTGTCTATTTTTGCCTTGATTGTCTGTGCTTCTGGGGTCTTTTCCAAGAAGCATATATCTAAGCAAAAGTCTTTCAGAGTTTCCCCACTGTTCTCCTCTAGTAATTTGTTGGAATCAGATCATAGATTTAAATCCTGGATCCATTTTGAGTAGATTTTTGTATAAGGTAGAAGATAGAGGTCTTATATCATATTTCCATACATGGAGATCTGATTTTCCCAGCACCACTTGTTGAAAAGACTGTCCTTTTTCCAGGGATTGATTTTAGCTCATTTGTCAAGGATTAGTTTGGTTGTAGATGTGTTGATAAAGGTTTAGATGTTTGTAGAAGTGAGGATTAATTTCAAGAGTTTCTATTCATTTCCATTTATCTCCATGCATATTTTTGTGCTAATACCAGGATGATTTGATTAAATTGCTGTGTAGTATATATTGAAATCTGACACTGTGATATCTCTGGCCTTGTTTTTGTTGTAGAGGGTTGCTTCAGCTACTGGGGTCTCTTGTGTTTCCATATGAATTTACCACCATTTTTTCCTAGATATGAGAAGAATGTCATTGGTATTTTGAATTGATTTGATATAATATAAATTTTATTGCATTGAATATCTAAATTGCTTTTGAAATTATGTACATTTTGATTATATTAATTCTTCCAGTCTATGAACATGGAAGATTTTTCCATTTTATGTGTCCTCTTCTGTTTATTTATTTAAGATTTTGTAATTTTCATTGTAGAAATCTTTCACCTCCTTGGTTCAATATATTCAAGGTATTCAATTTTTTCTATAGCTATTGTGAATGGGATTGATATTAGAAATTTTTTTCAGCCATGGCATTGTCTGTATATACAAAGGTTGTTGATCTTTGTGTATTGATTTTATATCCTGCCTCTTGATCAAACCCTTTTATGAGTTCCAATATTCTTTGAGTTGAATGTTTTTGACCCTCTTTATATAGAAACATGTCTTCTACAAATAAGGATAATTTGACTTCCTCTTTTCCAATTTGTATCTCTTTGATATCTTTTTCTTGCCTAATCGTTCTGGCTAAAACTTCCAGATCTATATTGAATAGCAGTGGGGGAAGTGGTCATTCTTATCTCATTCTGGATATTAGTAGGAATGCTTCCAACTTTTCCCATTCAGTAAGATGCCAGATGTGAGTTTGTCATAAATTGCCTTGATTGTGTTCAGGAATATTCATTCTATACCCAATTTGTTTAAGGTTTTTATCATGAAAGTATGTGTATATATCAAATGCTTTATGAGGATCCATTGAAATAATCATATGGTTTTTGTTCTTCAGGTTGTTAATTTGATATATTTATTGACTTATGTATTTATTGATTTGTGAATTTTGAATCATGCCTTCATACCAGGGTAAATCCAATTGATCCAAGTGAATGATCTTTCTGATATGCTATTGTATTTGATTATCTAGAACTTTCTTGGTAATTTTTGCATCTCTGTTCATCAGGGATATTGATCTATTGTTCTCTTGTTCTCTATTGTGTTTTTGTCTGGTTTACGAATTAAGTTAATGCTTGCCTCACAGAAGGAGTTTGGGAGGAATCCATCCCTTTTGTTTTAAATAGTTTGAGAAGAATTTGAATTAGCTTTTCTTTAAAAGTCTGGTAGAATTCAGCAATGAAGTCATTGGGTCCTGTGCTTTTCTTTGTTAGGAGGGTGTTTATTACTGATTCATTCTCCATCTTGGTTATTGGTCTGTTCAGGTATTCTATGTTTTTATGATTCAGTATTGATGCAGTGTATATGCTCAAGAATCTATCCATTTCTTCTTGATTTTCCGACATATAGCTTTGTAGAAATCCTGATGTTTCTTTCTCTATAGTATCCATAGTCACATTTCCTTTTTTAACTCTGATTTTATTAATCTGGGCTTTTCCCTTTTATTTTTTCTTTTTTGTTTAGTTAGGCCATCGGTGTATCAATTTTGTTTATTTTTTTCAAAAAACCAGCTCTTCATTCAATGCTTTTTGTATTATTTTTTGGTTTCAATTTTATTTATTTCTTCCCTAATTTTTACTTTGGATTTGGATTGTTGTTGCTTTTCTATGTCCTTGAAATACATTGATAGCTCATTTGTGTTTATTAACAACTATTTGAAATTGAAGCATATGATAAAATTTTATTAGATATTGAATTTAATTTTATGTTAATATATAAAAAATTTTTGTAACACACATAGACACATTAAGCCACAAATTAGCATATCAGATTGTCTCCTTTTGTCCCTGTGCCTTACTTATTAGACTAAAGAAAAGTGAGGTAAGTTTTATTCTTTAAAGAAAATGAAAAAAAAAGTGAAATTACTAAAATTTCATCAATTTTTAAAGATCTAAAAGAATTTGTCTTAAGGATTTCTTTTCACTCTGAATAACATCATAATATTTTTTCAAATTTATTTAATAAGTATAAATTTCCAAAGTACAACTTTTAGATTATAACGGCTTTTCCCCCCATAACCTCCCTCCCACCTGCAACCATCCCATTTTCCATTCCCTCTCCCATCCCATTCTTCATCAAGATTCACTTTCAATTACCTTTATATACAGAAGATCAGCTTAGTGTATACTAAGTAAAGATTTCAACAGACTGCACCCACACAGATATACAAAGTATAGTGTACTCTTTGAGTAGTAGCTTTACAGTTAATTTGCTAAGTACAAAACATGAAGGAGAGAGATCTTACATGGGGAGTAAGTGCCCAGTGACTCTCATTGTTGATTTAACAATTGACACTCTTATTTATGACGTCAGTAACCACCCAGGGCTCTTGTCATGAGCTGCCAAGGCTATGGAAGCCACTTGAGTTCACCAACTCTGATCAGTCAGTCTTTCATTTACTGTCTGTACATAGCTAGCTACCTGCTATAATATTTCATTAAGAAAGCTTTTAAGTAATTTCTTCATAAAATGACATTTATGCATGAATATGTTTACACAGGATGGATTCTTGTTTTTGATAGCTGTTTGTTGTTGAAAAGGCACTTAGTCCTGTAATACTATTTGTTGAAACAAAGAAGTAGATATGACTTCTGTTTAATCTTGGGTATGCGGGAAAATGAGTGAACTCTTTTATAATAGATTCCTGTAGGGCATATCACTGCCAAGGAAAAGACAAGACATAAAATAAATGTTATATTGTTTGTAATGAGAACTCAGAAAAGTGACTTTGTTTCAATTCTGATAGCTTTGTTCAATAATTTCAGAAATTTTTAAGATTTACTGTAAGCAAAAAACATATAAATAAATCATTCTTTTTTAATAACCTGGGATTTGCCCAATGAGATGAGACAAGTTATTTATTATTATGCATATGTATGTGTAAGATTATATATTTATATTTTCATATCATGAACTAGATTTAGATACTTGAAAAATCACAAGGGGAATAATAATTCCAAGATTAAAATATCAAGCCTAATGAAATGAATCTTTTCACATTTTGTATAGGCACAAAGTGTTTTGAATACTTAAAACCTAAGCAAATTAAGATATCAAGCATGAATTTCCATTTCAATTTATATTTTTGAATATTGATGTTGAATTCAATGGGGAAATAGAGCTGTATTTCTGAAAAAGAGTGGCCTTATTTATTCCACATAAAAGAGATTGATAATCACATGACAATAAATGTTCAAGCTTTTTATTATCCCTGTTACATGAAGCTGCTAAGTGATAAATGACATGTGTATACAATATCATTTATTTTTTGTCCAGCTTTTCAAAAATCAGCATATGGCTCAAATGGTCAGATTAATTTTCCTGTCTATTTTTATTAAACTAATGACTACTTAGCTCAGAAATAAAGACATTTTCTCTCATAATAAGAGTCCTCTAGGAATGATTGCAACAAGGCAAGTACTAAATAAAATATTTGTCTTAATAATTTATGTCAGTGCTGACCCAGTGGCACAGAGTAGGTTAGAGCTCCGGCCTGCAGCACCAGAATCCTATGTGGATCCCCAAAGAGTCCCGGGTGGAGTCCCAGCTGCTCCACTTCTGATTCAGCTCCCTACTGATGTGCCTGGGAAAGCAGTGTAAAGATGGCCCAAGTCCTTGGGTCCCTGCACCCATGTGGGAAACCTGGAAGAAGCACTTGACTCCTGACTTGGGATTGGTTCAGCTCTGGTCATTGTGGCCATTTAGGGAGTGAACCATCATGATTTCTCTCTCTCACCCTCTCCCTCTCTTTGTATCTATCCCTGTAAGTCTGCTTTCAAATAGAAAAAAAAAAAAAACTTTAAAAATATTTTTTCAGAAAATAGATTTAAGGAAAAAATACAATATTAGACTGAAATATTAGATATTTCAAAATACACTATATACAGGTAGGTATACACATTTTAATATAAAACATAAGACATTGGAAAATCAACAAGTATTTCCAGAAATTATCAACTCTACTAAAGACTGATAATTCAATGAGATTTTTAAAAAATTATTTTATTTATTTGAAAAGCAGAGATACAGAGAAAAAAAAAGAAAGCATCCATCCATTCATTCCTCAAATGACTGCATCAGCTGTGGGTTGGCCAAGCCAAATTCAGGAGCCAGGAGCTTCACCTAAGTCTCCGACATGAGTGCACGGGACCAAGGACTTGGTCATCCTCTGCTGCTGTCCCAGGCACATCAACAGGGAGATGGGTTGGAAGTGGAGTTATCAGGACACCCATATGTGGTATTGGTGCTGCAGGCAGCAGCTTAACCCATTATACCAGAACACTGGTCCCAGTCAACCTGACTTTTAAAGAAGGGGTTAACATAGGTGATTTCAACAGTTTTCACATCAGGTATAAAATGTTAATTATAGAAATAAATATCCAGTAATTACAGGACATGTGTGCTTGTTTTAAAAAAAATGTATTTATTTATTTTATTTGAAAGATAGAGTGATATGGAAAGGCTGGGGTGTGGGGAGAGATTTTTTTTCATCTGCTCTTTTACTTCCCAAATAGATGCAACAGCCAGGTCTAGTTCAAGACAAAGCCAGGAACCAGGAACTCCTTTCTGGTCTCTCATATGGATAGCAGGGGCACAACTGCTTAGGCCATAATGGACTACCTTTCTGATACATTAGGAGGAAATTGTATCAGAAGTGGAGCAGCTGTTCTTCAAGGAAACACTCTGATATAGAATGAAAGTATTGCAAGCAGACACTTAGCTCACTGAGCCACAACTCCCTTCTCCTAGAACACATGTATCTCATCAAATGCTAAACTCTGCTGAGGTGCCTCAAAATACTAAATATTTGAAATCAAATATCTTTTGTAAGTACAAGAAAACTAAAAGGCATTGAGAAAAATTTGTCCAAAATGTAGTGGAGATAATATTTGGAGAAATAATTGAGATAATTTAGAAATAAGGGTGAAATATCACTTATTGAATGGGTGTATAGTGTGGTAAAGAGAAGATATAAGAAAAAATTTATATCCAGACATGTTATAGTGATATTTTAAAAGACCTAGAAAAAACAAGGAATATAATTTTAAGTTAAATTGTTCATGGAGACAAAGCATGTCATTTCCAAAGGAAAATGGATCAGATATTCTCTATCAGATTTTTTTTAAAAATCACACTACTAAAGGTGATGATGATAATTTTATAACACTGTACTCAATATTAGGGATGAAGTACCTGACATTTATAGTTGTATATCAGATAGTCTCCTGAAATTAAATAGATGTGAATATGGCAGTGTAAGAAGCAGCAGGAGGCTGTTTTTCCCAACTAAACAAAATTGCACCAGCATCACCTGTTCAGTGTAATTGTTTTGTAACTCTGGACTCCGCTGAATGCTTAACAACATTCTGGGGGAAAATCTGGGTTTATAATTTCTGGTTAATTTTGGCCAGTTTCTCTCTTTTCACAACAGTTGCTGTCTGACTCTCGAGAAACTTGGTCCAGGTTTGGACAAGACAAAGAACAACTCAGGAGCCTCGTACAAGTTCACACCTCGCTATTTGCAGCCATAGGTGAATGCGTACATGGTCACACAACAGTTTGCCTGTTGAGGGTGACTAGACTGCAATGAGGCATCCAAACCCAGCCACAGCCCTCAACACCTTATATGAGCTGATAGACAAAAGCGGAAGGAAGCCAGTCAGTTATATACCAGGGTTGTGGGTAGCTAGCCAAGCAGGTAGACCTGTTGGTTATCAATATACTGGCTACCAGAGAAAGACAAAGATATGGGATCACAGAGATAAGGGGGCACGAGCAAAAGTTTAATAAACATTATTCATCTTTCCCAAGTTCATCTTTTTTTTTTTTTTTTTTTTTTTTTTTTTTTTTTTTTTTGGACAGGCAGAGTGGACAG
This sequence comes from Oryctolagus cuniculus, assembly GCF_964237555.1. Classification (NCBI taxonomy): domain Eukaryota; kingdom Metazoa; phylum Chordata; class Mammalia; order Lagomorpha; family Leporidae; genus Oryctolagus; species Oryctolagus cuniculus. The sequence goes on from NC_091433.1 coordinate 23,020,300, forward strand.
TGAGAGAGAGACAGAGAGAAAGGTCTTCCTTTGCCGTTGGTTCCCCTCACAATGGCTGCTGTGGCTGGAGCGCTGTGGCTGGCACACCATGCTGATCCAAAGCCAGGAGCCAGGTGCTTCTCCTGGTCTCCCATGCGGGTGCAGGGCCCAAGCACTTGGGCCATCCTCCACTGCACTCCCTGGCCACAGCAGAGAGCTGGCCTGGAAGAGGAGCAACCGGACAGAATCTGGCACCCTGACTGGGACTAAAACCTTGTGTGCCGGTGCCCCAGGCGGAGGATTAGCCTATTGAGCTGCAGCACCGGCCACCAAGTTCACCTTTAACACTAACCTTTTCCCATCCCTCATCACAGATGACAGGCAGCTATGCACATCTTCCTTTGTGCACAAATTCTGGGAGCAAGTTAGTAAAAATGATACTGTCCTAAATTTTCTGCCTCTGATCACAGAAGTGCAGGCAAAGAGGTAGAACACATTATTTTTGAACTTTTTACATAGTTTCAAACCTCCCCCCTTAATCTGAAATGACTTCCAAGGATATTAAAGTGTTGGAGGCCCTGTTTTTGCTGTTTGGAGCTAGGCATTGAAGAATAAAAATTTAAAAAGTACCACATATCTAGAAAAAGTTGAAAAATCACACATGTCCATGATAGGGTATGGATCAGAAAAGACTTCAAATGCTTCAAGTTTATGCCTCATTCTGTTCCTTTTCATAAATATACTCTTAAAAATCAAAGCAAAACAAGACAGATAAATAATAGGAAACCCTAGGGAAAGGAAGAGAATATGATTCCAGAATTACTACCTGCAATATACTGATTATTTATGGCCTCCTAAAAATCACATGCTGGAATCCATCCTGCCGGCATCCCATATGGGTGGCGGTTCAAGTCCTGTCTGCTCCACTTCTAAGCCAGCTCTCTGCTATGGCCTGGGAAAGCAGTAGAAGATGATCCAAATCCTTGGGCCCCTGCACCTGTGTAGAACACCCAGAAACTCCTGGCTCCTAGCTTTAGATAGGTGCAGCTCTGACCATTGTGGCTATCTGGGGAGTGAACCAGCGGATGGGAGACCTCTCTCTTTCTCTCTGCCTCTCCTTCTGTGTGTGTGTGTGTGACTCTGAATTTCAAATAAATAAAAAAAAAACTTTTTAAAAAAGCAGCATATAATTTTACAGATATTTTGTTGAACAAAAAGCCTCAAACAAAAGAATAGACATGACACAATTTCATTTATATGAATTTTTAAAGTAGGCAAAACTGATCTGTGGAGAAAAGATCAGAACTGCGATTGCTTTTGAGCTAGGAGGTGTGGAAAGTTATGTCTGACAGAGAAATGAAGGGATTTGGTTTGTAGGAAGCTGTGTATCTTGCTAATATCGTTCATTCCATGGGTATGTTTGCCTGTTAAAATTCATTAAATTACACATTTAGTTTGTGGAATTTCTATATATGCAAACTTTATTTAAAAGAGTAAATTTTAAATGATTCTTAATATATTGAAGATAATCGTATCCATGTTTCTTACTATTTAGGAAGAAAAATAAAAAATTTGGAAAAGGGAAAAATGTGTGTACCATGTGAGTTTGGATTGGGATTAAATATATGAATATTTATTTATATTTTATTCCTAATATATGTGAGTGTGTATAGAGAGACAGAAAGAGGGAGAGAACATGGAAGAGGAAACAGAAAATCAAAAGAGTAAAATAAAGATTAAGTACACATTCAGATTTTGCTGTCTAAATATCATTCTCCACTAAAAGGGTAATAGGAGGTTAGAATATCTTGTTGTAGTGCTCCACATGGAAATATGTCAAAAGCACAAGCCAATTTAATGGGGCTCCCTCTTGTCATATTGGAACTGCTTGAACATTGAAATAAAAATGAAAGGGGTGGACTGTACATTTACAAATTACTCAATAAAATAAACTATGAGTAAATGCATGAATGAATAAATTAAATGTTTTTACAGTAGAATGCAAAATAATGAACAAAAGAGGAGTAATAGTTAGATATCACCAATGGATGCCAAATCTACAGGGTAAGTGCAGACAGGATATTTGCATGGCTCCAAAATACCTCTCCGTAAACTACTTATTATTTTAAAGGGAAAAACTGGTAATATTATCATTGAAAAATATGGGGAGCACCACTTAAACCAAGACACCAATCCTGGTATCACTAAAATTGGGTAAAAAATATCAGTGTCAAATACTCTGAAAAAGTTAGAGCCTCACCCAATAAACCTAATCAGTGAGATAATAGACAGACCTAGATTGAGACATTGTGTGAAACAACTGGTCTGCCCTCTTTTTTTTTTTTTTTTTAAGATTTTATTTATTTATTTGAGAGGTAGAGTTACGGAGTGAGAGAGAGAGACAGAGAGAAAGGTCTTCCTTCCATTGGTTCACTCTCCAAATGGCCACATCAGCCAGAGCCAGGAGCCAGGTAATTCTTCCTGGTCTCCCATGCGGGTGCAGGGGCCCAAGGACTTGGGTCATCTTCTACTGCTTTCCCAGGCCACAGCAGAGAGCTGGATTAGAAGAGGAGCAGCCGGGACTAGAACTGGGGCCCATATGGGATTCCAGCGCCGCAGGGGGAGGATTAACCTGCAAGGTGGAGCCGGTCCCTGGTCTGTCCTCTTAAAAACAAACAACAATAAAGCTAAACACAATAATTACAAAGAAAGTCCTGGACTAACCAGATATAATAGTTAAATATACTATATGATTCTGGATTTGATCACAGAAAGAAAAAAAAAAAAAAAACTTGATGCAGCCATTAAGGTATCCCTTGGGACAGCAGCACCCTATGGGTTCAAGCCTGAGTTCTACCCCCTACTCCAGCTTCGTGCTAATCCATACCTTGGGAGGCAGTGGACACAAGCTCAAATACTTGGATCCTTGACCTTTATGTGTTTGGCCGTGATTAAGGTCCTGGTTTAGGCCTAGCTCAGTCCTGGTTGTTGTGATTATTTGGAGAGTGAACTAGAAATGGATGTCTCTCTTCTTTCTCTCTCTCTCTCTCTCTCTCTCTCACTCTCTCTCTCTCTCTCTCTCTGTCTCTATTTATCTCTCTGTTTTTCCCTCTCAGTCTTTCTGCCTTTCAGGTAAATAAGAAATAAATAAAAAATTGAAACAAGGCAAGATACTTCCAACTTAATATAAAATGATCTGGAAAAAGTAATGATTCCTACGTGAAAATGTCCTTGTGGTGAAAATTAATACTACATTGTCATTTGTTTCTTATCAGCCATCTTCACTTCAATTTCTAATGGTTAGCATCCAGGGGGAAGGGTATATATGAACCCTGTTTGCCAGAAACAAAGGAAGAAATTGGTGATCAAAGTGATATCCCCTGCAACCCCATGATCTTGTATAAACTTGTGTGCTCCAAGGCTGCACAAAAACTTTTTCCTGCCATCTCTTTCTCAAATAATACCAACCGCATTCTTGGAAGTTTCTCACACCAGATTCTCTGGCGTCATCCTCAACATTTCTTTTCTTTCTTCACCAACATCTAATCCATCAGTACATCGTTGAGTTACGTGTTCTTTGAAGGGTCATTCTCTTCTACTGCATCACTTTCCAAATTACTTATTATGTTGTTCAATATGATGAAAAAATGTCTTTTTAAATTTTAGTAATGTTTTCCTGTCTTTTCTATTAAAATCAAAATACTTTCACTTTCAAAAAATAGATGTATCTTAATCTATTGTTCATTATTTTCTTAGAAAATTTTACTTTGTAAAAATCCAACCCAATTCATTTATTTCTTGTTTAGAGTCTGCTTCTCCCATTGCAATTTAAGCCAAAGGGTCAAGGGTTTTTGATTGTTCTGTTAATTAATGTACCCTGAGCTGGTTAAATAATTCTGTTGACATTTTACATTCTTAGTATTTGTAGAATAAATGTTTTGTGACTATGCAATTCTCATTTAAGGGACACCTATTTCATTTGGGTTTAAACTGCTAATTTACTGGAAATAAGGTTTATAAAATGTTTATACTTGGAATGCCCTTTTAGTTTTTAAACCATAGATGTTTTTATTTTATTTGTTAATCTGCATATAAAATATTTCATGTTTAATTAATCCTCAAGGCAACTTTGTGTTATCATAACTTTACATATGAAACAGTTCTAGGCTTAAAGAGGCTGAGTAAACTGCTCAGGGACACAAATAATTGAAAACTTTTATAGGAGGAAAATGTGTATATAGAAAACTAGAATACCATAAATATAAAGCCAAACTTACTGTTGAATATATTCACAGAAACACAGCCTAGGAGAAAAAAGAGTTAGAAACTTTGATGAGCTCCTGGTGCCTTTTACAGTCTTTATGTATTTTCTCCACTCCAAAGAGAACCACTAGCTCCTAGCACCATGGGATGGACACTTTTCTATAATTTTGAAATTTATATAAATTTTATCACAGGGCTATGTCATTTGTGTCTTTATTATTTCTCTCGCTTCTTTTTTAAAGGTTTTATTTATTTATTTGAAAGTTAGAGTTACAGACAGTGAAAAGGAGGGACAGAGAGAAAGGTCTTCCGTCCACTGACTCACTCCCCAAATGGCTGCAATGGCTGCAGTTGTGCCGATCCAAAGCCAGGAGCCAAGAACTTCCTCTGGTCTCCCACACGGGTGCAGGGGCCCAAGGACTTGGGCCATCTTCTACTGCTTTCCCAGGCCATAGCAGAGAGCTGGATTGGAAGAGGAGATTGGAAGAGGAACAGTTGGGAATAGAATGGGCACCCATATGGGATGCCGGCGTCACAGACGGAGGATTAACCTACTGTGCCACAGCACTGGCCCCTGTTATTTCTCTTAACATTGCATCCAACAAATTGTGGAAAGTTTTAGGTTCATTTTCAGTCTGAAACATTTTTAATTGCTCTTCCTCCTTGGCTAATATTTTATTTAGAAGTCTGTTGTTTAATTTCCAAATATTTGGAGTTTGCAGCTATATTTCTGTTATTGACTCGAGTTTAATTCCACTGTGGTCTTAAAATATACATTTTATGAATTGATTTTCTCCTTTAAATTTTCTGGTATGTTTTATGAGCTGAATGTGAGCTATCTTCATAAATGTATTGTGAATTCACAGTACACTTTAAAACTACTCCTCCAAAAATGGCCATAACTGTTTTCCTTTACATAATCCTTAATACTTTTGAAAGAATTTGAATATATACTCCTTTTACTTACATGTTTTCCTACTTAGGGAGAAATCACCAAAAATTTTATTTCCTTGTGTTCTTCAAATACATGTCTGCTTTGCATTGTACTCCAGTCGTTGACCTGGACTACTCCTCATCATTTCCAGCAATTGTCCTTATTTAAAATTTAATTGAGAACTCATCAGAGAAAACTCTGATTCTATCTTCTTTTTAAAACAATTGAAGAAATGACTCTCCTCTGTGTCTGTAGAAAAAAGTTTTTCAGTTTTAGATTTATGTATGAAAGAGAGTTGCACAGACCTATTGGCTTCTCTTAATACTAACATTGTACATTGTTAGTGTTATACATTTGTGACAATTAGTGAGTGTATATATGCATATATTACTATTAATTTCATGCTTTATTCAGATATGCATAGCACATAAGTTGCAAGATACTACATTATGTCTAGTTATTGCATTTTCTGAGGTTACTCATAGCTGGGAAAATGTCTCTGATTTTCCTTGTTAATGTTCTTGAAAGTTTTGAGGGGTATTTGATATATTGAAGAATGCACACATTTTCAGTTTGGTATTTTTTCACAGGATCAGTTATTTTTATCTGTCAAATTGACTGGGTCATGCTTTTTGGTCAAAGGTCATATATATATATATATAATATGTATAATAATATATATATTAGTTGACACATAGCAGGTATTCACACTTACATACACATCGTGACATTTCAATTCATACATACAATGTCCATTAACTCAGTGGGAACTGAGTAAAGCAGATTGCCTTCCCTATTGTGAGTGGGTCCCACTGAATCACGTGGAGACCTGGGTGAAACAAAGTACTGGGCTTTCTCAGGATGCAGAGATGTGGAACAGATGCCCCCCACATCTGACTGCCATGTGAGCTGCTCCTCACTCCCTGGGCTGCTGGTTTACTCTGCAGACTTTAGACTTCCCAGCCTCCAAAGTCACAAGCCAGCCCTGTAATATCTACCTCTTTCTGTATCATATAGGTCTGTTCCTCTAGAAACCCCTTTCTAGCACAGTTAGGGTAGCGCTGTGGGTTTTTGGTGGGGAGAGGAAAATCAACAGAGACATGTTCTCGCAGCATGCTATCAGGAATATACACTAAGAACAAGACTTGGACTGCCGATTATATTTTTGACCATCAGTCAGGTAGTGCTTGTCAGGCTTCTCTACTGTAGAATTGCACTTCCCTGCCTTTCTACACCATACACGTTGTAAGAAAGTCACTGTGCAGTTCTTTCTTAAAGAGTGAAAAATTGTATACCATCTTTACAAATATTATTATTTTTTAGTATTTGAAAGATAGAAATAAGGTAGCCAGATAGATGACAGAGATATAGATAGATGAAGTAACAGATTTCTCACACACTGGTTCACATTTCAAATGCCTGAAACAGCCAGAGTTAAACCAAAGGTGGAAGCTGGAAACCCAATCTGGGTTTTCCATCTAGGTGTCTAGGTGACAGAAACTCAAGTCATTGAGCCATCATCTGTTCTCTCCCTGGATGTGCATTTAGCAAAGCTGCCTTTGAGAGACTGGAGTCAGGACCCAAACCCAGTAACTCTAAGATGGGTTGTAGGCATCCCAAGTGGCATCTTAATTGCTGCACCTTACATCATCTTTTAAGGTTGGAGTATCTATGGGTTAGTCTGTGTTTGGGAGGGGGAGAGATAGAGAGACTTAATATAAAGGATGGGCTGACAAGATTACGGAAGCTTAGAAATCCCAAGATCTGAAGTAAACAAGATGGAGCTGATAGTATAATTCTAACTTGAGTCTGCATCTAAGTGGAGGAGATGAACAATGCCCAGAGAGTCTGGGCAGCGCTGTGGCATAGCAGGTAAAGCCGCTGCCTGCAGTGACAGTATCCCATAAGGGCACTAGTTCTAGTCCCTCTACTCCACTTCTGATCCAGCTCTCTGCTATGGCCTGGGGAAGCAGTCTAAGATGGCCTAAGTGCTTGGACCCCTGCACCTGCATGGGAGACCTGCAAGAAGCTCCTGGCTCCTGGCTTTGGATCAGTGCGGCTCCGGCTGATGTGGCCAATTGGAGAGTGAACCAACAGATGGAAGACCTCTCCCCCCCCCCCTTCTCTGCCACTCTGTGTAACTCTAACTTTCAAATAAATAAATAAATAGGCAGAGAGAATTTTCCCTAGTTCCCATTCAATTGATTGGATGAGGCCCATTCATTCACTTTGTTTAGAGCACTATATTTTAATCAATCTACTAATTTAAACACTAACCTCATTTAAAAACATGCTCAAATACACATCCAGAATATGTTTACCAACAATTTGGCCCCTCATGGCCTAGTCAAGTTGAAGCATAAAATTAGCCATCACAGTGGTTGCTGGCGTCCTGTCCGAGTGCTAGTGGGAGTCTTGGCTCTGCTTCCTGTCTAGCTGGTGTGTAGCAGAGGATGGGCCAAGTGTTTGGGAGCTTGCCACCCATGTGGGAGACAAGGATGGAGTTCCTGGCTTTGGTCTGGCCTACGACTGGGTGCTGTGGTCATCTGGGGAATGGACCAGTAGAAAGATTTCTCTCTTACTCTTTCTGGCTCTCCCTCTCTGTCTCTCTGCCTTTCAAATAATCAAATAAATCTTTTAACAGAAAAAAGAAATTGCTAAATGACTTATATAGTCACGTCTAAAGATTTTTAAGAAGTCAATTATGAGTCAAAATAGCAGTTTGTGAATTTATATCATAATTATTAATGTTGGAATTTACAAAATTCTCTCTTACAATTTGTCCCAACATCCAGCCTGGTAACGCTATTTTAATGATTAAAGAATACTTATTCCTTATATTTTGTTGCTCAAAGTTAATTTGCAATTATCAATTATTTTAGTTTCAACTAACACAGGATAATGGGATGGAGAGGACTGTTGAGGAGTAACCAGTAAAACCACCATCTACAAAACCAGTATCCTGTATCAGTGCTGGTTTGTGTCCTGGCTGCTCCATTGCCAATCAAGCTCCCTACTTAATCACAGTGCTAACTGCCCACTCCAAAATTAATTGATTTTTAATCAATTTAACTGGGAAAAGCAGTGCAAGATGACTCAAGTTTTGGGCCACTGCCACCCATGAGGGGAGTTCCTAATGAAGCTCATGGTTTCACCCTGGACTATCTCTGGCCATTTGCAGCCATCTGGGGGAGTGAACCAGCTGGTAGAATCACTCCCTCCCTTTCTCTCTCTCTCTTTCTCTCTCTCTCTCCCCCCACCCCGTAACTCTTTCAAATAAATGAATAAATCTTAAAAAGTCAATTTTAATGAGTCTACCACATTCTATATTTACAAGTTATAATTCCATAGAGTATTGATATGTTTAAATCTCATGGAAAAGTGATGTTTAAAGGGAGTATGGGAAGGTTCTGCACTCAACTTTACCATCCTATCGATAAAATTGAAGATAACAAGGAAGAAATTAAAGTTTGCAGTTAAATAGCATTAAAAACTGAGATATACCCTGCACCGGGTACAGATGAATATTTTAAGTTTATTAAAGTAGTTCTGATTTTAAAAGGTGTCATTTTGAAGTACATTTTTAATCAATAGTTTATTAAAACAATATTCCACTTAATATGCTTTATCTCTGGGATTTTAAATTTTAATGTGGCACATATTAATTTGTATTATAGAACCAATTATAATAAAACACCCCATATGAGGCATTTTGTTATTTTATTACTTCCTATTTTACAAAATAATTTCATGTATCTTCTTATGATTAAAGCACCATAAGCACAAAATGAACACTACTCTTAAATTCATTTTTAAAATGCAGAATGTATTGTTTTCGATGTCTAGTTTTGCAGCAATACTTGAGATGACCATCAGTAAGAAACTTTATGGAAGTTTGACATATAATGCAATGTACGTGTCTATAGAGTTTCATTTTATTGTGAGAAATCTTCAGAGATTTAAAATGGGAAGTTATGAATGAGATGATCTCCCAGTTGTATGTGTTCTCTTGGTGTAAGAGAATGAAATATCACGCACACACTCAGGCATGCATACATTTATATTTCATAGAACTTTCATAAGTTGCATTTTGTTTTGATCTCATAAAATAACTCAATCTAGTAAAAACAATAAAATACTAATTTTGGAGGGTTGAGTGAAAAATCAAGATAATTTGGAGGACATGAAAACTGAGTTATGTATTAAACAAAGATAAGATACATATGGCAGCTGCAATATTAGGCTAATCTTCATGTGAAAAATACTAGTGTATAATTCTAGGAATAGAGGGCATAAAATATTTTTTGTTGTGATCTTAATCCTTTACACCTGTTTCTTCTGCTGCTGACAATAGCATTATTTTAATGACATTAACTTAAATGTTAATGACAAATTTCCCAATATAAAACATTATTCTTTCCACAGAACTCTCTTCATGCACACATCCACATACAAACCAAAAAATATAATCTGCACACATCTCCAGTTGTTTGACTTGTTCTCATTTTCTATGTCTCAGCTCAGAGCACTTCTGCAATAGAAAATTTCCTCTTGCTGCCTAGAGATTACATTAGATCCCAGGTGGTGGCATCAATAGCATTATTCTCATATTCCTTCATAGCACTTACGTGCTAATTTACTGTTTCTCTTCTTCACAAGATTATTAGCAACTTGATGACAGAGGCTGTAGCGAGTTGTCTGGCACAAGGATCTTTCTCAGTGAATTTAAATTTAATTCCATAAAACAGCTTTGTGAGGTATGTTTTATCCACTGTTGCCCATAGAAGCTAAAGCATCTGACTGAGTTCCCCTAACCAGTAGAAACTGGAGGATGACTCCAAAAATAGACCTAAGTACAATTCTCCACCAAGACAGTACAAAGATAAGCTAAAATCCAGGCTAAGCCAGATTCATCTCTCAACATCTCCTCCATACACATTGAAATGTCAAGTCCAGTTCCAGCTGCAAGAAATTCTCACCCACACACTTTTCATTGATGGATAGACATTTAATAGATTTTAAACATATTTTTAAATTCATTTTCAAAGGCAGAGAGAGAAAGAGAGTTCTAGCTGCTGATTCACTACAAAAAAGGCCACAATAGCTAAATCCAGGAGCTAAGAACTATGTGAAGGTCTCCCATGTAGCAGTCACCCAAGACTTGAGCCAACAGCTGCTGTTTCTCAGAGCGTGCAGAAGCACAACACTGAAATCAGAAATGTAACAGACTGAAATCCAGGGTCTCTGATATGGGATTTGGGGTATCCCAAGAATTATCTTAATCACAGTGCTAACTGCCCACTCCAAAATTAATTGATTTTTAATTTTATGTTTTTTCTTTGAAAACGTCCTGGTTTGCTTTTGAATGTTACCAAGTTTTGTTTTGGAAATGCATGTGCCTTGAGGCCATCCTGCTATTAAATGCATGATAGATTATCATCACTGGATTTGAAGAAATAAATCCTTTGTTCATTTATTCCTTTTCTTCTCTACGGCACATTTGGTTTCCTCTTCCTACCCCCAAAGAAATCATCTTAATATACTTAATTTTTCTTGTAAATATGTAACCTTATTTGTGTTAATATATTTCTGTATATAAATAAGTTGCTCTATTTTATAGTTCTCATATATTACTTGTTTTTAATCAGAAAAATGTTTATAGGATCTAACCACTTAGTATATGTATAATAATTCTTCCTCCACTGGTGCATGCAACTCTGATAGAGTTCCACCAAGTTTTATCAGTTTACTCCCCAAGCAGTGACACAAGCAAACTGTTTCAACTTCCCCTTTAAGGCCAACAGTACTTCAATTAACTTTGTTGAACATTTATTAAGGATGTATTTCCCAAGGCAGAACTTTTGGATGATGGATATGCACATACTAAATTTGACTAAGTAGCAACCATATTCTTCTCCAGAATGTATGCACCACCTTATAACCTTTACAGAAGAATAAGTACAATACAGGTGCTATTTGCAAACTGAAACAGTGGTAAACTTCTCCACAGAACCTCAAATCCTGTGAGATGTTGCAAGAACCCCACTGCACGGGAAGGGAAATACTGGTCTAGCCACAGATCCTCGTCCATGAAAAAAGGCCCATTCCATTGATGCCTTAGCCTCTTGCTACACCTTCTGGAATGTGTTTCTGTCTTTACTACCTTACTCAGGATACCTTGAATAAGGCAGTATTAGGGCACCCATGGATTTTATTCACTTGTTTACAGTAGGTTGCGCTAAATCTTCAACTTAGAAAACTTGTTAGAGTTATGGTTTCTTTGGTAGTGCAAATCTCTTATGAACTTGGTTGTTTCTAGTTACTTAATTCCTCTCAGCTCAACAAGCAAATATCCTTATCTGCTTTTCTTTTCCAGATTTTCTTAGATCTGCTAAATTGCTCTGCTTCCTCTCTCCCAGACTTTTCTTTCTCTCAACTGAATCAAGAATAACTTAAGTAATTACTTATTAAACTGCTTTCCATTCTCTGTTTTGTCTTTGGGACAGTCTATTGGACGGCCACTTAGTTCACAAAAGGTTTCTGTCCACGGTTAAGAAAGCTGCACTCTAGCTAATCTTTCCTGCAGAGTCACATTGACTTTGCTTTTGATGTTAAATACTTAGTTTGTGTTATCTTTTAGTGTTTTTATGCCTTTCCAATCCAAAACACCCCTAACTTTGTGTGTTATGCTTCCTTTCTTGCTTATTTCAAAAAAAAATAAAGTCAATTCTTTTCTCAGCTCAGTTTCTAGCAATAGCTTGCAACATACAGCAAATAGTATACATCAAATGCTTCCTTTTCTGAAACTTTTATCCTCAAGCTATAAATTCATTAAAGTGACAATTGTTTTCTTCCAAATGCTTCACCAATACAGAATTTGCATCAATATCCTTCCAAGCTCTGGAAGTTTTCTACCTGTCATTCTTCTAAGCCCTAAGCAAACACCTCAAATCTAGGCTATACCATAGTAATAAACACTCATCAGTGATAGTGACTAGCAAACCACAGTGTTTCTGTCTCCATCAGGTTATAAATGCAGTGAGTTTGCTAGAGGCTGCACTCTGTATCTTTATTTCACATCTTAGATGGAAAAAGTCACCACTATCTGGAACATTACTAATGACGGTAGCAGAAAAGAAAAACAACCTAGGGTTTTGTGCCAGCAATTAAATGTCTGACCTGGAAGTGACATTTCTCATATCCTCAGCTGTAAAACATTCCACAGTCCTAACTTATCAGAGGACCCAGAAGTGCAATTAATTAATCCAGGTGTCCAGAACACATTGAATCATAATGGAGTAACTGGTGATAAAATAGGGCTTTTCTCAAGAATGTAAAGAGAGTTCAGTTATATAAGAATTTTTCATCCTAATGTCACTCATGGTGCCATATAGAATACAGGAGGCTTTCTTTCAATTCCAAATGTAAAGTGGTTTGATGTCAGAAACTGGAAACCTACATGGTTATTTACATTGTTGATGGAGTAAAGAACCCAGAAATTTCCACCAGAAGTTATAGCTAACGTGGTTTTTAAGAATTTACCTATGACTTACTGAGGCAAATCTGAAGAACCTATGGGAACAGTTTAGTTAATTTAAAATGCTGTTAACAAGCACATAATTCTCAAATATCTTAGCTAGACATTTATTCAAACCATGTATTTGTGCATGGCAGTTTCAAATTATCTACTCAGGGTAATATTTCTCTCTCTACCCTGCTTTTTACAGGTCTTATGAGGTTCTTTAATGCACAGCTTTTAGCCCAGAACAGGTGATGGAAAGGATTCTGTTGAATAATAGCTCATACTTATTTATTTGTGAGATAAGATGGATCCTACAATGTTATGCTTTAATGACAGCATATATTTAGTTGTGTAAATAAACCTACATAGTCATAACACTAAGTGCAGAAGAAGTCTTTAATAAATGTAAAAAATCATTAATACATAAAAAGAAATCACTTTAGTAAATAAGGAATAAAAGAAAGTTCATAGATACAGACTGTTCTTCAGCAATCCATAACGTATATTATTTTTAACGGCGAAAATGCAGAAGCACTATATTAAAATGAAGATCGAGGGAGGAATATTCACTGTTATAACAACAACTCAACATTTGGTGTGATGACCTTAGACATACAAATGTCTTCAGGAGGGAGTGTTCTAATCTCAACATCTTTGATTTTTTTAGGGGGTGTTGGATAGCCTGCTTCACACTTTCACTTTGATGGTTAATTACCATCTGGACTTAACATGTGAAAAATAAAATTTTGAAAAAATATTTATTTGATAGGGAGAGAGAGAGAGAAAAAAAAATCCCTGGTTTTGATACATGGACCACCAACTACTGCCTTCCTAGATTCATTAGAAAGAAGCTGGATTGAAAGCAGAGCAGCTGGGATTTCAGCCAACACTCCAATGTGCTGTGCATTCCTTCACTGCACCACAACATTGGCTCACGGAGAAAGAACATTTGATTTTCCTCTAACCCTGTTTCTCCTACTGCTCTGCTCTGTTGTTGCTGTGAAAAGTTATACCAATACTTACAAGCTTAACGTACATTTATTTATTTATTTTTATTTTTAATGTTTTTATGCCTAAGCTGAGTAGGCTCAACAGGCTCTTTATGCTCAGGAACTCCCATGTGGTTGTAGACAGATGATGTCTGAGGTAGGAGTCATTTGAAGGCTTCTTATTCATATATTCGGCATCAGCACTAGAAAGGTGGGGACAGCTATAGGCTCTCTGGCTTCTTTCTATGTGTCTTCTCCCTGTGGCCACCATGAGTGTCCTTACATTTAGGACAACTCTGTGTAGAAGGATTCCTTATATGATGACCAACAACTCTCAGAGTTAAGTGTCCTATGAATCTTAGGTAGAAGTTGTAAGACTTCATATTACTCAGCCTTGGAGTTCACAAATCACCATTTCCACACTCAGCCACACCACAAAGTCTTGTCTAACTCAACAGGAGGAGAATAAAATCTGCTTCTCAGGGGATGGCATATAATTTTTTGTCTCACTCACAGTCTTTCCCATTTTAATAGGTATTTACTTTATGTAGCGAGATATACCTTATTCTTTGTTTCTTATATACTCTACTATGAATCCATCAATTAAATCAATCTTATCATAGACTTTCTGCCCAGAGGCAGCTCTTCTGCTACAATGATTTGGGTCTGGGGAACCATTATATTTTGCCTAAATTTTTTTAAAAAAATATTTATTTATCTATTTGAAAGGCAGAGTTACAGAGAGGCAGAGGCAGAAGGAGAGTGAGGTCACCATCCACTTGTTCACTTCCCAGATGCCTGCAAGAGCCGGAGCTGTGCTAATCCGAAGCCAGGAGCCAGGAGCTTCTTCCAGGTCTCCCATGAAGGTGGGACTTGGGCCATCTTCTACTGTTTTCCCAGGCCATAGCAGAGAGCTGGATGTGAAGTGAAGCAGCCGGGACTTGAACCAGCACTCATATGGGATGCTGTCATGGTAGGCACTGGCTTTACCTGCTAAAGCCATAGCGCCAGCCCTGCCTAAATTATTATAGCTTAATTATAGATTGGCATTATGTGATTTATTGTCTGACCTATAGAATTATCCTTCAGAAACATATGTCACACTGCAAGAGTTCTCATGGTTTTCCATCTCATCAGAAAAGCCAAAATACTTAACTTTTTACAAGACCTTACATCATCTAGTTATTAGCTAATTTTCTGGAGGTATATCATCCCATTGTTTTCCTTTCTCATGATTTCACTGATCTATGATTGTTTACGTTTCCTAAAAAACACTGCTCTATTCTTAGGTTAGAGCCCCAGAACTTTCTGTCATCTCTGGTTAAAGCAGTGTAATCCCATGTATCCTCATCCTAGTAACTTTTTTTTTTTTTTTTGAGATTTATTTATTTATTTGAAAGGTAGAGTTACAGAGAGGCAGAAGCAGCCAGGGAGGGAGGGAGAGAGAGAGAGAATGAGAGAGAGAGAGGAGAAATTTCCCTCCACTGGTTCACTCCCCAAATGACTGCAACAGCTGGAGTTGGGCTGATCCGAAGCCAGAAGCCTGGAGCTTCTTCTGGGTCTCCCACGTGGATGCAAGGACCCAAGAAGTTAAGTCATCTTCTACTGCTTTCCCAGGCGATAGCAGGGAGCTAGATGGGAAGTGGAGCAGCCAGAATTCACACTGGCGCCCATATGGGTTGCCGGCACTGCATTTTGCAGCTTTAAACCCCTGCGCCATCCTAGTAACTTTGAATTCTGTGCTTTTTTTCTTACCAGAGACAAAGTCTAGCACACAGGGGACATCAAACATGTAGATACTGAAAAATCTCTCCATCTGAGTGAAAGCATTCATATCAAATGTTTAAAAAATATAATTAATGGATTTACAACTTATTTTTCAAAAAATGCTTGCTAAGTGGCATTGATCTAAGAATGTTGTCAGTTATTTTGAATCTTTATGTTTTGAATTTATTTCAATTATTTCACGAAGACATACTTGATTTTATTTTTGAATCAATAATTATTTTGGCATATATTTTAAAATTCTCATCTAATGAGTTTTAAATGCATTTAATATAATAGAATTACTTGTTACAAAATTTGAACTTTGCAAATACACACTTTCCAATCATTTAATGTATTAATATTAAATACATATAATAAATATTAATGAATATGTTATGAATATTTGATCAGTAGTATTTTTACTACGGAACTCAATATAGGATAGAAATACAATTTAGTTTTACTATTAATCCAGGGCCATTTTTGCACATAGATAATAAGATTAATAGCATAATTAAGGATTGATTAATCTTATTACAATTGTAATTAGCAATATGATATAAATTTCTAAAAACTTTGTTTTACAGGCCGGCGCCGCGGCTCACTAGGCTAATCCTCCGCGTAGCGGCGCCGGCACACCGGGTTCTAGTCCCGGTCGGGGCGCCAGATTCTGTCCCGGTTGCCCCTCTTCCAGGCCAGCCCTCTGCTGTGGCCAGGGAGTGCAGTGGAGGATGGCCCAGGTGCTTGGGCCCTGCACCCCATGGGAGACCAGGAAAAGCACCTGGCTCCTGGCTCCTGCCATCGGATCAACGCGGTGCGCCGGCCGCAGCGCGCCAGCCGCGGCGGCCATTGGAGGGTGAACCAACGGCAAAGGAAGACCTTTCTCTCTGTCTCTCTCTCTCACTGTCCACTCTGCCTGTCAAAAAAAAAAAAAAAAAAAAAAACTTTGTTTTACAGAGTTATTCACAATTGAGTAACAATTTTGTGATTTATGCTCATACATTCTTCAATAAAATAGTTTATTATATATTATACTATTTTTATATCATAGTTATCTTTCATTTGTCTTTGAATGATAATGTTTTTTGCTTAACAATTTCAGAGTGTGCAATGAAATATAATTTCTTTAATGTGTATTATTTTTTCATAATATATAATTAATAAAAGATTAAATCCCAAACTTTTGGAAATGAGCAGAGAAAGAAAGGCACCATTCATAATCACAGTATTTTTAAACTAAAATATTAACATTTTAATGCATTTCCTTCTAGAAATGTGTATCCATGTGTGCCTGTCTGCATAGGTACATAATTAAAAATGTAATATACAGTTGATGTTTATTATGTGTATTGATTTTTACAAATTTTATAGTATTGTAGTAGTTGAAAATTTATTCTGAAAAATGTTTAACATTCCATTGTATTACTGAAGTTCTTTTATTTTGACGTAAACTCAACTAGTTGTCTAACATTGAACATCATTCCTGATTGCAGTGTTTTGTTACCATAAACTTGCAAAATGTGTCCCCATACATAATTCATTTGGAGCATCTTTAGTTATCTCCTTAGGATGCATAACCCTAAAAATTTGATAATTAGGTTAAAGAGTGTGAGTATTTTAATGATCTGGATAAATGTTTCCAGGTTGCCCTCCAGAAAATTTCCATACATCTGTATTCCCGCAAGCAGCATATTAAGCTTCCCATATGCATTTCTTTAATTATAAGCCATGTTGAGTGTTTTAATGTACTTATTAACCCTTTGTAGATTAGAGTTTTTTTGCAAGGGTAGCTTGCACTGACTAGTTGTATACTCATTTCCTGTTTTTCCTATTTATTGAGTTATTACAAATTTAATTTTCTGAGAGATTATATAGCAATTAATTTTCAATATATTTTGACTTAGCATCATTTGTATTTTCAAAATATACACATTTTAATGTATCTGTATTCAAATTGTCCCATAAAATTTTGCTAATTAAACAACCAACAGATTAAGATGAAAAACACAAAAAATGAATACAGTGAATTCTACTTATGTTATACTAAATTTAAAAAATACTTCAGGGGCCAGTGCTGCTGTGTAGTAGGCTAAGTTTCAGCCTGTGGTGCCGGCATCACATATAGGCACCAGTTTGTGTCCAGGCTGTTCCTCTTCCTATCCAGCTCTCTGCTAATGGCCTGGGAAAGCAGTGGAAGATGGCCCAAGTGCTTGGGGTCCTGCAGACACATGGGAGATCCAAAGACACTCCTAGCTCCTGGTTTCAGACTGGCCCAGCTCCAGCCGTTGCAGCCATTTGGAGAATGAACCAGAGGAAGGAAGACCTCTCTCTCTGTCTATAACTCTACCTCTCAAATAATTAAAATCTTTAAAAAATTACTTTGAAAACCCAGTCTTTCCAAAAACACTTATTTTGAAATGTCTTTCAATATTTACCATGGTATATGTGTTAGTGTAGTATTACCAACTGACTCCCACATATTAATTCTGTTTTTTTCTTCGTAAGGCACCCACATTCTTGCCTATTTGTAGTAAGCTCATGATGATCTCGGCATGCCAGGGAAGCACAGGTTAAGTGGAATTTATCTAAATCATATCTTGGTTCATCTATTATTGATATCCTGATACTCTGATACAACAAGTAAATTCCAACATTTTTGAATTTTGTTTCAAATTTCTCCCTGTTTCGTACGTTCTTCTGATCTTGGCTGCCTGATCATTATTCTGTTTTCTCATCCTCAGACATCTGATTCTTAATTGTGAAAGTGTTTGTGTGATATGACTCTGAATTCAAACTTGAATCTGGTTATGCCAGGATGCTACAGACACATTCTTATTAGAGTCTCTGTGATAAGAAATGTCAATAAACCTCTAACACATTCAGGGCCTGACTCCTACCTTAGGCTTAATTAATTAGATGGTTTATTCGTTGCTTTCTGAAAGTGGGAACGTG
Organism: Oryctolagus cuniculus; assembly: GCF_964237555.1. Lineage (NCBI taxonomy): Eukaryota > Metazoa > Chordata > Mammalia > Lagomorpha > Leporidae > Oryctolagus > Oryctolagus cuniculus. The sequence goes on from NC_091433.1 coordinate 23,038,706, forward strand.
TGATAAGTATCTAAACAGGGTTACATTTTGATAAATATGTGAAGGTATGAAGTAGAGTGTGTGTCCTTGCAGGTCCTTAATATGCGTACTTTGTATGTAATCAACTCTAGGATAGACAGCTATAAGCAGAGGGGAATGGATAAAAATCCACGAGTTTACTCTTCTCTCCGCATTTAAAATGAAGATGCTGAATGAATGATTCCTGGATAATTTCTATTTAAGTATCCTATTAATTTGTGAACATATTGAGTAGTCCATAATCAATTTCCTGTACTTACAAACAGAATTTTCCCACATTGTACTTCATAAAGACTGCAATAGGAGGATTTTAATTGGAGTGAAAGTTGTGTTGAAACCTTGAGCATTAGGTTAATTTTTATATGTCTGTATCTTCAAAACTTATAACATATATTTTAGTTAACAAAAAATTTCAATAAGGAGTAAAATGGCTCATGCCACCAATGATTCCAAAAGGAAGGATGATCTTCCTCTTGCATTAGCAAAACAATGTGTGCTGAGTCTAAATATGCCTAAGCATCTGGTATGTCACAAGCTTTTGAATAAAGTTTGCATGTTTCCCCACCTACAATATCACTTTGTTAATGTATCATGCAAGTAAGCTGGCATAGTACAGGGGCTCTCTTGCATTAGGAAGTCTGCAAAATGTCTCTAAGCCTTTCCTTCTTCATCAAGATATATTTCACTAATTGAGCTTTATAAAGATTATTGTCTTCAGAGCTGCCAGTTGATGATCCTATTTCGTTCTCAAATATAATGGGAATGTCACATCAGCTGATACTACCTGCCAACTCATAGATAATACCATGGACTCTGACATCTTTCTAAAGCAATCTAGATACAGTTATCTAGTATTTTATAAATACAAAACTCAAAAGTATATGGTTGCCTGTTTTTAAAAAGTAGCAAAATGTAAAAGCACTCTGCTTCCCTCTCAGATACATTATGGAAATAGATTTACTGTAGAAAATACATTGATCTCAGAATATGTAAATTTAATTTGGGTTTTAAAAATTACTTTCATGGGGCCGGCACTGTGGCATAGTGGGCCAAGTCTCTGCCTGCAGTGCCGGCATCCCATATGAGTAACTGTTATAGTCCTGGCTGCTCCACTTCTGATCCAGCTCTCTGCTATGGCCTGGGAAAGCAGTGGAAGATGGCCCAAATGATTGAGCCCCTGCACCTGTGTGGGACACCAGGAAGAAGCTCCTGGCTTCTGGCTTCAGATCAGTCCAGCTCCGGCCACTGCTGCCATTGAGGAGTGAACCAGCAGTTGGAAGACCGTTGTCTCTGTCTCTCCTTCTCTCTCTCTGTAACCCTACCTCTCAAATAAATAAATAAATAATCTTTTTAAAAAAAGGACCACTTTCTTATTTTATATACGAATAGGGGCTGACATTGTGATGTAGTGGGTGAGGCTACTGTCTGCGACACCGGCATTCCATATGGATGCCGGTTCCAGTCTTGGCTGCTCTACCACCAATCTAACTCCCTGCTAATGTTCCTGGAAAAGCAGTAGAAGACAGCCAAGGTCCTTGGACCTCGGCACCCATGTGGGAGACCTGATGAAACACTGGCTCCTGGCTGTGGCTTGATCCAGACCTTGCCATGGAGGCTGTTTGGGTAGTGAACCATAGAATGGAAGATCTCTTTCTCTCTGTATGCATCTCTTCATCTATTTGTGTAATTCTGCCTTTCAAATAAATTATCTTAAAAAAAAAGAAATAGAGGCCATCATCTCTTTTTATCTTTGAACACAACATGGATAACATGAAGATTACATGGAGAACAAATGAAAGTTTTTGCTATAAGAGAAATGCAGCAGATTTTGGAACACTCAGAAAAAGAGAATATACCTTAAATATTCTAACACAGGATGAAGAATATAATATCCAAATAGATGAAATATACAACAAAAATGCTGTCTCCCATAGAAAAATGCAGTTATATAACAGAATTTTAGAATTCATAGTCAATAGGCTCTTATTGTTGATTTCCTGATTTCATTAGCCCTAGTTCATTAATCTGTGATTACATTATTTATTGCATGCTGCACAATAATTCAAACAAAAATTTAATGACATTCTACTATGACATGTACTCTTGAAAGGCATTTTTTCACTGTTGGGAACTGTTTGAACTCAGTTAACAAAATGATGAAAGGAAACCAATCATTCCGAGTAAAGGCTAAGATGTGATATTGAAACACAATAATATTTGAAACGAGAATGAAGATCAGCACAATTAAAAAGAAATTGACCAATGAAGCATAACAAGACTACATAAACTACCGAACAGCATATGAAAACCATGTAAGATGTATAGCAAGCTTCCAGTTCCATTTTCCTCTTGGATAACCATTATATAAACCATACTGATGTAATGTTTTTTTTTTTTTTCCAATGAAACACCCTACCATGTGTCATATAAAAGATTTCTATATATGTAGGTATCTATTTCTGGGTCTTTTTCTTCTGTTGATCATTTTGCCTGTTTTTATATTATTACCACACTGTTCTTATTCTCATTGCAAGAGGTAACCTGGTTCTTAGTTATATTTTACTTCTTTGTGTCTTCTCAAACTATCTTAATGGTGTACCTTTTCTTATACAATTTATAAAAAGTTGTTAAATGGCATAAAAATCTCTGTCACACTACATATTAGTGGTTTTTTGTTGATCCATTGGGGTATTCTTTAATCAACTGAGGAAAATGACAGTGACAGCTTTTGCATATGGATTATCTCTCCAATATCGTAGGCCTTCTCTGAAACAGTTGCATTATTTATCGTGAAAAATTCTGCACATCATTTGCTAAATTTATTCCCAAATAAAAAAAGTTTTACTGATATTGTAAATTATATCACATAATCTGTGATTCAAATGTTTGTTGTTGATATTCAGAAACAAAATTGGCTTTATAAATTTTATATCCAGTGAGCTTTCTAATAGCCTCCATTATTTATAGTAACTATCATTTATAATAAATATCTGCACTTCCATGTAGAAAATGATTAATTACAAGAAATGAAAGTTTTCCTTTTCTTTTTTTATGTCCTGTGCATTTCTTACATATTATTTTTTGTATGAGTAAAGTGAGTTGAAAGATGAGATAGAGATTATTTCAGTATTTATTATTCACTATTTTAAGGCAATGCATATACTATTTACCTACTTAAGTTGTTCATTTATATTTAACATTTTATAGGTACTGTTTCTCAAATTAAAAAGTTGTATCTGATAAAACTTAATTTATTGGTTATCTTGAATGACAAGCAACTTTCCTCAGTAACTGTGTTTACTTAATAAACTGAATATTCTCATATCCCTGTATTCATAAAACGTGTTCTAGAGGTCTTTATTAATAGTTGTTGTTTTATTTATTTTATTAATTATGAATATATGTTAACTTTTATCATAACCTTTTTATGTCTATTGAGGTAATCACAGTTTCCTTTTTAATTTTTAATAGAATTGACATTGTAGTATATAACATTTGAACATTCTCTGATATCTAAGAGAATCCAAATTGATTAAGTGTGAAAGTTTTTTAAGTACATTTCAGTCTTCAATTTGCTAATACAATAAGATTAAGACAATGACACATGCAATCCTATTCATATATCTAACAGAGAGTTACAGAGGATAATCTTCCATCATTTAAATTCAAGTCCAAATAAATTGATTTTATGTTCAGATTTAAATGTTTATGTCTCACACTGCATTCATCACCGAGGTGAAGAATATGCATAATGTGTCCTCATTGAAATGAGGAGACACTTTGGGGCTCTTTAGTTGCTTTTCATCACTGCTCCTGAATCCCATGTTGTAGGTGATGAGCATGAAGACCTTTGTCATCTTCTGCTATTGTTCTCCATCAACTGTTCAAAGCTTCAGGCAGAGGAGTCACCTTGCCTTCCACAGCCCTGCTCCATTCTATTCTCTGCCTCTTGGATTAATAGTTCTACTGTGGGAGGCAGTGCTGTAGGGTAGTAGGCTAAGCCTCCGCCTGGCCTGCAGTGCTGGCATTCCATATGGGTGCTGGTTCCTATTCTGGCTGCTCCCCTTCTGATCCAGCTCTCTGCTGTGGCTGCACCCACATGGGAGACACCGAAGTTCCTGGGTCCTGGCTTCAGATTGGCAGAGCTACAGCTGTTGCAGCCATTTGGGGAGTGAGCCAGTAGGTGGAAGTCCTTTCTCTTTGTATCTCCCTCCCTCTGTCTGTAACTCCACCTCTCAAATAAGAAAAAAATCAAAAAAAAATTATATTGTGAATAAAAATTAAATGGGCTTATAAACTACTGTATAAAATGAGATTGTGATTCTAAAAATATATTTTAATCACCATCAGCCAAGAATTACTGTATTTGGGAAGTAGTTTACCAGTTAATTAGTAGAAATATAGATAAAAAGAAAGTGCTAGGAAAGTATTACAAAGGTGTGTTTCATGATTTCTCAAGTTTCAAGATAGTAAGATCAGTGTCAAGTAAAAAACAATCTAAAGAAAAAGGAATTAAAAATGTTTACAGATTTGGGAATGTTTGAATTCATTCTCTTTGGGTGCTAGTTGTGGTGTGTATTTTGTCATTTTGTTGCTAAAGAAATTATACACCGTTTATATGGGTGTGGAATGCAATGCATAATCCTGCAGTGCAACCTGTTAATTTTTAAAGTTACTTCAATTTATTTCCTTTTCAAGTGGTGGATGATAAGTGACAAAGTGTTGACAAATCCTTTATGGTTTCGTAGTGCATTCTGTACAAAAGGGAGAAAGTACCATTAGACATGCAAAAACTGATACAAACACCACCTACTTAATGAAAACATCAAAGAATATGTTATATGATTTGTTATTATTACAATCACTATAAGACTTTTTAAATTATTCTTAGGATATTTATTAAGTCAAATAAAAGTCAGATTTATTTTGAAGAGTAAGAATGATTGATAATGTTTAGAAAAATATCACGATGGTTATCTGGATTTTGTGATTTATGTCACAAAATTTATGTCACAGTATTTGGGAAGAGTTTTAAAAGTCTCTTTGGTCACATACTACAAGTGAAATAATCTTCCATGTTTAGAATGATGTGAATAACTGATTTTAGTTAATTCTCTAAGAAAAAATTATAAGTATTTCTATCAATGTGGGTCAGGCTATTCTACAGTAGGATTAAGAAAAATGTTGCCGCTGCCAGTTCCTGCACTGTGTCATAGTAGGTAAAGCCACCACCTGCAATGCCAGCATCCCATATGGGTGCCAGTTCAAGTCCTGGATGCTCCACTTCCCATCCAACTCCCTGCTATGGCCTAGGAAAGCAGTAGAAGATGGCCCAAGTGCTTGGGTCCCTACACCCACATGGAGACCCAGAGGAAGCTCCTCTCTCTGGAAGCTTTGGATTGGCCCAGCTCCGACCATTGTGTCTATTTAGGGAGTGAACCAGAGGATGGAAAACCTCTCTCACTCTCTCTGCCCCTTCCTCTGCCTCTGCCTCTCTGTAACTCTGCCTTTCAAATAAATGGAAAAAATTCTTCAAAAATAAAATGTTGCCTAAGTGAGTTTTGTTTCCATACCCCCTTTTTATCTCTCCTGTAAATATCTGAAATATTTACAAGCTATTCAGAAATCAATGAGAGCTCTCTCCATATCAAACTCTCTTTTTCAAATGTGTCTTGCCTGACCTAGAGGAACATGAGGTCAACATAGGAACATAATTTATGGATGGGAAGAGGTGAAGACTACATTTCACATAATCAATGATGCAAAAATTGTGAGACAGTTTCTGCACTGAATAACCAATGATGCCTCTTTTAAGCAGAGAATGTGACTACATTTTGTAAGTGTAATTGAAGTTTTATTTCTCATATAAAAATTTCTTACCCTTTAAAGAGGAGAAATTATCATTGTATTTTGGACCTGAAGTCATGGATGAATTATGGTACCTTTATAATTTTGTTTAGTGAGCCATTTACTCTCTTGAAGTCCATGCCACAATTGATAATCCCATGAATTTAATTCCATGGGCCACTGCTCTCATTGAAAATATGATTTAGAAACAGAGAGACATGTAAACAATTACAATAACATTCTTCTTGAAGAATAGAGAAGGACACACATCAAAACGTGAATGTTATAAAAACAGAGTTGGAGGTTTTGTTGTGGGATAACTTCACAATCAACTCAAGGGATAAGTTAAGATGAAAAAATCCAATAATCAAAATATTTAGAAAAATTATGGCTAAAGTATATTTCTAAATGGATTAATATTTGACTATTCCATTAGAATGTATGATCAAAGGCCTGGTGTTTGTTGTGGTGTATGGATAAAGCCACTGCCTGAATGCTTGCATCCCATGTAGGCATTAGTTCTGTCCCGGCTTCTTCACTTCCAATCCAGCTTCTTGCTAATGGCCTGAGAGAAGTAGCAGAAAATGGCCCAATTGCTTGGGCCTCTGCCACTCACATAGGAGATCTGGAAGAAGCTACTGCCTTTTGGCTTCTGCCTGGCCCAGCCCTGGTCACTGTGGCTATCCGGGGCATGAACCAGTGGATGAAAGACATATCTCCCTCTCTCCCCCCACTATTGTCTTTCCCTTTCTCTCTGTAACTCTAACATCAAATATATAAATGTACTTTTATTTTAAAAAGTTAGCTCAATGAGGAACCATGGAGAACACTTTAATTTCTGCTATACCACAGTGTCTTACACAGATTTTTGATGAATAAATATTAAACTGAAGCTCAAATACCTAATACATAGCAAAAATATCATTGATTAAAAATATTCAAGTTATATAGTTCAGTAGGTAATTATAATTTCAGGTGGAGCACTTATTTAAAAGTCATATATATTTATATTATTTGTATATATTGTGTAAATCAATAAACATATAAATTAAAGACAGAAAATCATGAATGAGAGTGGACATGTAACCGAAGTTAGCACTATGTCCCACATCTGAACACCTGGGTTTGATTCCCACATTCCAGTTGCTGACTTCAGTTTCTTGCTGAAGGAGGAATGATCCTGAGAGGCAGCAATGATGGAGCAAGTAACGGGATTCCTTTCATCTACATGGGAGATGTACATTGTGTTTCCAGCTCTCGACTTAGGCCTCAGTCTTGCTCCAGACCCAGAAATTGAGGGCTTTTGGAATGTAAACCAGCCGATCAGCAGATGAGAACTCCATCTCTCTCTCTCTCTCTCTCTGTGTGTGTGTGTGTGTGTGTCTTTGTCTCTTAAATAATAAGAAATTTTATAAAAAAACAACTCAATTCATGAATGCAGTCTAGCAGAGGTGCTTCAAAAAAACCCCTCTAGGGCATTGTGGTACAGCAGGTTGAATGGCCGCTTCTGACACCATCATCCCATATTGGAGAACCAACTGAAGTCTCAGTTACTCTGTTTCTAATCCAATTCTCTGCTAATGCAAGTTAGAAAGCAGTAGAAGATGGTTCAAGTACTTCGGACCTGTCATGTCAGAGACCAGAGTGGAGTTCTGGGCTCTTGGCTTTGCCAGGCCCTGACTTGGTTGCATCAGCCATTTGGGGAATGAACCAGGGGATGATAGAGTCCCCCTTTCTATCACTTTGCCCTTCAGATAAATAAAATAAATCTTTTTAAAAAGTGGCACATCCTCTGGTTTGATGGTGATAAAACCAATTTCTATTTTTATAAATCTAGTGACAGTGGCAAATATATGTATTTGGAGTACTTGCTCTTACTGGCTTTGGTTTAAGAGTTTTACATCTCTGACATTAATTTAATACTGAGGCAATTGTGATAATTTGATATCATGATTCTTACAAATGAGAAAACATGGAGGCAAGAGCTGTAAACAATCATCGAATCTCAAAATATCAATTTCACTCCTATATATTGCATCTACTGCTGAGGAACAGTTTTATTTTTTATTCTTACTACTTGATGAACTCTTCACTTATTGTAGGATTAATCATATGAGTATGAAGGAGGAGGAAGTGTAGGAGTGTGGGCAGGAGGCAGGGTAGGCTGGGAAGTATCACTCTGTTCCGGCATCTGGACATATGAGATAAATGAAATTTGTTTACCTTAAATAAGATAGAAACAAATGAGAAAACTGAGATACATATGATCTAGTGATTTGCTTATTTACTGACTGAAGCAGGACTCGCACATAAATTGGTAGATTCTAAAGTATGTATTTTACTTATTGTAGGATAATGCCTTAATTGGAGCAATGATGCTTATGATGAAATCCATGATTACAGTGACAAATAGGTAACATTTCTTGAACATTTGGTTTTTGTGAGGCACTCTGCAAAGTGCTAAATGTTTATTACAACAATGCTTTATTATATTTAAAAACTCAAATTTTGAGATAGTGCTACTTTTATCACACCCACTTTAATGAAGAAACTAAAGTGTAGTGTGCTCACATTCACACATTTAGGAAGTTCCCAAATGTAAATGTTTAATTTGGTTTGAGGTAATGCCAGTATCACTTTTATTTAGCAAAACATGCTCTTGGGAGATTGAAAGTACTGCTAAAACTACAGAAAAAGTACTACATCTTTTTCAAATTGAGTACTGGCTCTAATAAATCTACCCAGGAAAGCACGTTTATATATGATTTCAAAAATGAAGTTTTGAGGAGGCTTATTCTATATTCCTGTCCCTGCCGTGTCTCATGGTTCTTCACACTCAGACACATACATATACATATATACACACATACAAACATGCTAGGAAGGGTTTCTGTAGGCCATAACATATACACAATATACTTTAAGGGCTGGCGCCTGGCTTCATGGGTAAAGCCACCACCTGCAATGCCAGCATCCCATATTGGTGGTGGTTCAAGCCCCAGCTACTCCACTTCCAATTCAGCTCTCTGGTATGGCCTGAGAAGCAGTGGAAGATAACCCATGTCTTTGGGTCCATGCGCCTGCATGGGAGATGCTGAAGGATCTTCTGGCTCCTGGCTTCGGATCTGCCCAGCCCCAGCCATTGCGTCCATTTGGGGAGGGAACCAGCGGAAAGATCTTTCTCATTCTCTGCCTCTGCCTCTCTGTAACGCTGACTTTCAAATAAATAAATAAATCTTTAAAAGATATATACTGTAGCTTTCTACTACTCAAAATAGCAAATCACTGAATTACATAAATGTCAAATAAACATTAATTTCAGTTTTGATGAAGTATGAAAATCTCAATAAGTAAGGCAGAATAATTTAAAAGAGAGACAAAACACAAAATCAGAGAATTTTCTGATTACAAAAGACCTGAAAACTGTTCTCATTTTTAATATCTCTTATACTTTAATCAATCTACAACATCTTCAATGCTTTACAAATCAAGCTGTTCTATTTTCAGAAGGCTGTAATTGTTCCGTATGTCTTCCCTGTGATGCATTAAGTCTTTGTTCCTATGGCTTCCATTCTTGAGTAACTTTCCTCTCTGAGACAATACAGATAAAGGTTATTTCCTCTCCTGTAAAGACATCCTGAACCTTAGATTTTCCTCTTGAGTTCAGTACTCCTGGTTTCCCAGTTGTGGGAACTCTCATCTTTATTTCTCCATACTGGCTGAACATTCTGTGACTTTGGTCTTCCGGTCCCTATATTTTAATTCTCTACTATGCTCACATTTGCTTATTCATTGACTTTCACAGGTGAATACTATTTCAACCCTGGCACAACTAACCAGCATGAAATTTCAAAGAGGGTGAGTTAGAGGAAGATATCTGAATTATGCCATAAAAAGACAATCTTGAGTAGAACTGTAGAGTGTGTAAAAGAGTCTGTAAATCTTTGCAATTTCTTCTATAAGGGGAGTCACATTCCCATCTCCTTAAATCTAGTAAGCTCGTGACTTGCCCAGTACTGCAAAAGCTATATCCTATCAGCACCAACCCTGTATCTGAGGGGGCTTTGTGTAGGCACTCTTTCTTTTGCAAGACTTGTCTGGAGCTCAGCTGTGCTGAGGCGAGTTGAGCTGAACTGCTAGGTGTGAAAGTAGTCGGTCAAGACAACACACCAAAATGTCACAAACATTTAATCATTCATAAAAGAGTACATGCAACAGGCTAAATTACAGAATTGGTTTCTCTTATAGGTGGAGGGCTAGGTGGATCTATACAAGGATCTGCACAAGGGGTTCTCTTCTTTCCTTCTGAACCATAGCTAGAATATTCATGATTTAAAGGGGAAAGGAAAGGAGAATGGTCTTGGAACACAAAGTCTTGAATCCTGAATCCTAGTGGAAAAATGTGTCTTCAAATGTTCCCTTCTCAAATCCTTTGATTGAGTGGCCTTTGAATGACAGCACCTGGGCTAGGAATGTAAGGTGCATAAGTACAAGGGTGCCCTGGGGGGCCTGAATCCTCATTTGCAGCTCCCTGCAGAGACCACCATGCACAGGCTGTGCATCGAGTTTTCTGTGGGAAGGGAAACTGACCCCATTAGACCTGCCAGGTAAAGACTTTATAATTGCTTGTTGTTGGGTCTAAAAAAAAAATCACATATTGATTTTTCTTGGCAGTAGCTGGGTTCCTCAACCTCTGCTGCTGATGGCATATAAATAAATACAAGACAGTCCAGCAAAGGCTGAGAGATTATGTTGAGCACAAATGAGCCAATTATCATCTAAAGTGAATGCAAACTGCACTCCTTAAGCATCACTTGTGACACCCTTTTAATTTTTCTATTTCAGTCTTACATTTAATTTCTAAAACTTTTTCCCACTACTCACATACTTAGATATCCATGTCCAGACAAGAAGAAACTAGTCAGACATTGTGCAATATGTATTTTGAAGTTTATACCATATGATTTCAAATTTTTATAAACATCCAAAGTATTTTATACTTTTGCAAACCAAAGTTAAAAAGGGAGCAAAAATTCAACACACAGTTTCCTAGAAACATGAAGCTGTCCTTAAATTGCTAAAAATGACGTCCAAAAAAGGAGTGATGATACACCTTCAAAATCCTATCTTCAGGGCTAGCGCCGTGGCTCACTTGGTTAATCCTCAGCCTGGGGCACCGGCATCCCATATGGGCACCGGGTTCTAGTCCTGGTTGCTCCTCTTCCAGTCTATTTCTCTGCTCTGGCCTGGGAGGGCAGTGGAGGATGGCCCAAGTGCTTGGGCTGCTGCACCCGCATGGGAGACCAGGAAGAAGCACCTGGCTCCTGGCTTTGGATCTGCACAGCTTCAGCTGTAGCAGCCATTTGAGTGGTGAACCAACAGAAGGAAGACCTTTCTCTCTGTCTCTCTGTCTATAACTCTACCTGTCAAATAAATTTAAAAAAAAAACCTATCTTCAACTTGGCCTTCATATTAATATCACAAAGGGGCCAGCACTACAGCTCAGTGGGTTAAACTCCCATCTACAGTGCCAGCATCCCATATAGGCACTGGGGTTAGGTCCTGGCTACTCCCCTTCTACTCCAATTCCTTGCTAACATGCCTGTGAATGCAGAGGAACATGGCCCGCATCTTTGTAGGAGAATTGGAGTAAGCACTGGGACCCTGGCTTTGCCCTGGCCCGGAACCAAGGTTGTGACCATTTGGGGAGTGAATCAACGGATGGAGGATCTCTCTCTGTCTCTCCTTCTCTTTCTCTGTAACTCTGCCTTTCAAATAAGTAAGTAAATCTTACAGAAATGCTGGAATTCATGATAATGACCATAACCTTAAGAATGGAGGGTATATTTTCATACCTGATATGATTAAGTGAAGCAATATTTTATAAATATAAACCAAATGATATGGCATCCACACAAGTTAACTTACACAAACATGACAAAATATGATATTTGTGTGGTTCTGTGAGCCAGATTGTGGAAAAATTGTAGAAGAATTCTGGAGAGTGCTCTTACCACAACTATGACAGAGTCAGAAAAATTACTCCAGGCCCTGATGAAAATCTGGTCCTCTTTTTCATCTCTACTGAGATAGTCCAAAAATATACAAATTTAGATGTAGCCACCCCAGCTGGGATTTTATATCTTCATGTCCAGTTCATTAGCCAATCAACACCTAATAAAAGATGCAAATTCCGACAACTAGGGAAAGGGCCCAAATCCCACCCCCAAAAGGTGCTCCTAGATATGACCTTTAAGGTATATAACAACCAAGAGGGCCGGCGCCGCGGCTCACTAGGCTAATCCTCCACCTTGCTGCACTGGCACACTGGGTTCTAGTCCCGGTCGGGGCGCTGGATTCTGTCCCGGTTGCCCCTCTTCCAGGCCAGCTCTCTGCTGTGGCCAGGGAGTGCAGTGGAGGATGCCCCAGGTACTTGGGCCCTGCACCCCATGGGAGACCAGGAGAAGCACCTGGCTCCTGCCTTTGGATCAGCGCGGTGCGCCGGCCGCCGCGCACTGGCCGCGGCGGCCATTGGAGGGTGAACCGACGGCAAAGGAAGAGCTTTCTCTCTCTCTCTCTCTCTCTCTCTCTCTCACTGTCCACTCTGCTTGTCAAAATAAATAAATAAATAAATAGGATGAGGCAAAAGGAGAAAAAGACTGAGACAGATAAACCAGATATAGCATTCTGGCCTCAGCCATCCGAAACCAAAATCCATACCCTGGTGCCGCTGGTGACATCCTCCACCTGATTTCTCACCAGTACAACTTGGAACAGTTTTCTAAACATCTGTCAAAGCTTTGAACTCATCCAAAGAATTCTGGGTCATTGGAATGGTGCCGAAAAGATGGTTTATTTGTCCTAGACACAGGGGCCTCTTTCTCTTTATTAACAGCATTCTCAGGCCTCTGGGCTCTGACACATCCATTAAAGCAGTCGCAAGCATCCCCTTCAAAACAAAAATCACTCCACTCCTCCCCTACACCTTGTAATGCCACAATACCTCATTCCTCTAATTGGGAGAGCTCTTCTCTCTAAACTAAAGGTTTCAGTCTTCACGCCACCACCAAACACCACCTAGATCTTTTGCCTACAACTCCACTCCCCTGACTGTCTCTGCCCACCCCTTCCCTTCTTTGTCCTACAATCTCCTTTTTCCTTCTGACCTGGAGGGCTCTGAGAAACTTCTCTTCAGACTCTCCCCAAAGGAGAGAACTGCTTTACTCACTCACTTTCTCAGTCCTGCTTGTAATTGTATGTTTCCCAGTGAATTCACAGCCAGAGCCCTTTGCCAGATCTCATCGCTAAGTGCCCACATTGGACCTCATTGTCAGCCCATCAGATCCATAGGTCAGCTCTTGTCTCCCCAAAGCGCACTAAGACAGGCAATTGTCCTCTACCTCCAGGAGGTCTAGGGTAGAATTTGGTCCCCCGTCCCCCTCCCTTTGGTCCTGGGAACAAGGGGAGGCCTAATATGGGTGGCTGGTTCTACTTTGGGGCGAGGACCATTCTTCTCTGGAAGAAGATTCGATAGCTTGGGACTCCTTGGGGAATACCATAAGAGACCAAGCCCTCAATCTTTGGGCTCATTCTGCCAGATATGTGGGTTCTAAAATTCCTCACATTTTGCTTGACTCCCCTCTGGCCTGTCTCTTTAACTTATGCAAGTTGGGCCTAAATGGGCAGATAAGGCTAAAAAATGTCCAATAATTCGGCATTCTAACTCTCAAAATTCTTTGACTTTACTAACTCTGCACAGAGAAACAGCAAATGGTCAGAGGTCCCCCCGTAAGGTCCAAGACTTCGTCCTCCTCCAGGGTCACGTTTCCTGATTCTAAGCCCTGGGGCTGTACAAAGGCTTGGAGCCTCCTCTTGAATCTTCGATTTTTCCTTCTTAAACTTTTCTTCTTTCCTCAGGGTTGCGACAGCCTCTGGAACATGACCCTCTCCTCACTCTGTCCTCCTGTCTGGCTCTTCCCTGCCCCTTCCCCTCAGTAGCAGCCAACTCTCTTCTCTTCCTGACCCCTCCTCCTTGTCTTGCCACTCTATCCCTGGGCGCAGAGGGATACTGCAAATGCTAGCTAGCAGAATGTTTACTGCTCTGAAAAGCCCCACACCTGGAACATTTCAAACTGCAATGCATCCTAGACTTCACGAAGGCGCCACTCTTTCATCTTCTGCCCACCTTCTCAGGGTGCACGTGGTGCTCTGCACCTCCCACAACAAGCAGTTTAAGAAAAGACTCTGTCTGATGTCCATATGCAATGAAGCCTGACTTGGACACCTCCGCCCCCACCCCAGTCCTTTGCCCAGGCTAGCTCAGCCCCTAATCCCTCTTTACAAACTCCGCCCATTCTGTCCTCCCTAAAATAAAGTCTTCTCTAACTAGCTACTGCCTCTCCTTATATTTACCCCAAAACCCTAAAACTTAGCATAATGGAGCCAAACTCACACTGCTACTCTGTCTCACCTCTAAATTCTCTGTGTGCAAAGACAAAAGCTCTGTTCCAGCCATCTCCAGTATTATATTTGGAAATGCTCAAGAACAGTGAACCCATCTCACAGTACTCCTTCAGCCTGATTACCCTGCCCCAACTCTACCCATTTCTCAGAGCCATTCAGGAGGACCTCTGGACAACTACACCCTAAATCTCCTTATCTGACGATCTTCGACAACTGCTCTGAGATCTCTGACTCCAGGGAACTTCCATAGATTCCACAGATATCTTCATACCTTCTGTTTATACTTCATGTTGCAATGCACTGTCACCCCCTGTTACTGTCTGCAGCTGTAGTCCTAGCCCTAATCTATGCCATAGGTTTGATGACAGTTGCCTCCACTAGCTGGACTTGTGGTAAAGATTTTTCTTAACACTCTTTTATCTCTTCTGGGTAGGATGATTTTCTGCTATCTCCTGCTTCTAACCTGGCTCTCCCCATTTTTGTTTCTATTTGTCCCCACAACCTAATACATTTTTGGCATTTTCAGGTATGGGGCAAGGATGTTATATTCCTCGGGGTCACCAACATCACAAAAATAGGTTCCTCGCCGGTTATTATTGAGTTCAGTGTTGCAAGGCTGCAGACTGAAAGTGAAAGGATGGAAAAAACTATTCCATTCTAATGGAAAGAAAAAAATGAGCAGCTGTAGCGATCCTAATATCAGACAAAATAGACTTTTATGCAAAATTTGTTAACAGAGAAAAGAAAGGCAATATTTGATGATAAAATTATCAACAGGAAAATGTGACTATAACAAATGTGTATGATGTGTATGCAACCAAAGCAAGGGCACCTGGCTATTTAAACCAAGTGCTAATGCTTCTAAAGGGAGACGTGGACTCCACTACAACAGTAATGTGGGACTTCAGTATCCCACTTTCATCAATGGAGAAATCAACTAGATGGAAAATCAATAAGAAACCACAGAACTAATCTACACTATGGACCAAAGAGACCTAGCTGATATCTACTTAGTCTTTCATCTAACAGTTGTGAAATGCACGTACTTTTAATCAGTGCATAGAGCTCTCTATGATAGTTCATATGCTAGGATGTAAAGTAAATCTCAGCAAATTCAAAAAGGTGAAAGCGTACCATGTATCTTTTTTAACTACAATGGAATGAAGTTTGAAATTGACAACTTAAAAATCTATAGAAAATATGCAAACATGGAGACTGAACAAGATTCTGAATGAAAACAGAAGAATCAAAGGAGAAATAAAAAATTCCTGGCAATAAATAAAGATTACAAAACAACATATCAAAACCAATTGCATACAACAAAAGCAGTGTAAAGAGGGACATTTATAGCAACTAGTACCTACATCAAGATATTGGAAAAGCATCAATAAATGAACTACCAAGGCTCTCAAGGGCTTGGAAAAACAACAAATCAAACCATAATGTAGTAGGAGGAGAGAAATAGTTAAAATTAGAGAAGAAAAAAAAACCTAAAATTGAAAAAAATCAGTAAAATGAAGAGCTAGTTTTTTTGAAAAAAAATTAAGAAAATTGATAGAGCTTTGGCTTAACTTGTAACCAAAGGGGAGAGAGAGAGAGAGAGACAGAGAGAGAGAGAAAGAGAGAGAGAGACAGAGAGAGAGAGAACCAAATTCCCAAATTAACAAAATCAGAGAAGAAAAAGGAGATGTAAAAACAGATCCCACAGAAATAAAAAGAATCATCAGAATTATTACAATCAGCTATATGCCAAAAAGTTGGAAAATCTAGAAGTGACAGATTTTCAGACACATATTGCCTAGCAAAATTGAGTCTAGGTAGATCAATAACAAAGACAGAGGTTGAATGAATAATAAAGACCCTCCAAATAAAGGTAGCCCAGGACTAGATGGCTTCACTAGTAAATTCTACTGGATTTTAAAGTATTAATTCCATTCTTCTCAAGCCAATCAAAAGACTTGAAATAGAGGGAATATTCTCAAAGTCCAATAAAGCCAGAATCACCCTAATTCCTCAAAGAGAAAATGATAAAACAGATAAAGAGGACTATAGATCAATATCACTGATGAACATAGATGCAAAAATCCTCACAAAATACTAACTAATGAAATCCAACAACACTTCAGATGGATTATTCACCTAGAACAAGTGAGATTCATCTGTAGTATGTAGGGATGGTTCAACATTCACAAATCAATAAATGTGCTAAATCGTATTAAAAAAATGAAGAATAAAAACCATATGATTACCTTAGTGGAAGCATAGAAAACATTTGATAAAAATAGATCATCCTGGGGCCAGTGCTGTGGCATAGTGGGTAAAGCTGCCATCTGCAATGCTGCCATCCCATATTGACACTGGTTTGAGTCCTGGCTACTCCTCTTCTGATCCAGCTCTCTGCTATGGACTGACTTCAGGCCTTTGTGGCCAACTGGGGAGTTAACCAGCAGATGGAAGACCACCCCCCCCCTTTCTGCCTCTCCTTCTCTCTGTGTAATTTGACTTTCAAATAAAAATAAATAAATCTTTAAAAAAATTATGAATATGTCTCTAATATAATTGTCACCCACTTGATTCATAAGTTATTTATAAATCTGCTACTTAATTTGCAAACAACTACCAATTCATTACTTTTTTTGATAAATCTTCTGTAGTCATATATATATATATATACACTACTATAGTTTTATAGTTTCATTTTTTGAAAATATTTGAGACATACCTCTGATCCATTATGTATCAATTGTGAAAATGTGCTATGTGAATTTTAAAATAACATATTTTGTTAGTCATTGGAGATAATTTTATACATATAAGTTAGGTCAGGTTTTTAAAATCCTGTTTATCAATTATTTTGTGTTTACTTTTTAATTTTTTTTTCTTTCTTCATTGAAGCTATCCATATTAGAATTTTGTTAAAATCTCTCACTCTGGAGATACGTTTGTGTATTAGTCCTTTCATTTTTTTCACTACTTTTTTTTTCCTTTCAGACTATCTTATCAAGCATACATAAGGGTAAATTCTTTGAAGTTTTCTGGCAGATTGTTGCTCTTATCATTATAAAATGTTTCTCTTTATATCCAGTAGTACCTTGACATTAAAATAAATACATGTCTATTTTGGTTATGTTCACAAGTATTATTTTGTTTCATAGATTTACTGTTTCAACATCCTTTTATTTTAGATGTGAGATGATTACTAACTTCCCTCCCCACCAGAATATATGAAGTCTAGTTTATCTCCAGCTGGCCTTATGAAACTGCTGGAAGCTCTGTCCAAACTCTGCTTCACAGGCAAAACTTTTGAAAAGACAAATGCTTCAGGGAGATTTGTTTTAAATATTGAAGAAAACTCTACATATTTCACTATACCAGTCTTCCCTGTCTCAATCACCCTGCTATGTTTTCCAAACAGATATATTTGATTTGTTTAGCTCAGCAGGAAATTTGGCGTGAAATGCACTACTCTGCCACTAGCATTAGTGGAAACTCTCCTATCATTGTACATTTCACATATTAACAAGAAACCTTGTTCTACACGTATGTCATCCCTGTTTAAAACTGGCCTACTGCTTCTCATTATGGGATGGAAGTCCCTGTGATGGCCTAGAGGGCCTTACAACATCTACCGTTGCCAATACGCTTCTGATATCATCTTGCTCTCATTCCTCTAGAAATGTTCCAGATTTTTGTCTCTTTTCTGTTCACAGGATTTATTGGGCCTTCACTGACACATACCAGTCACATTCTTTATTCATTCTCTGAAAGAAAACTTCTTTCTCCAGATATTCTGAAAATTGGTTTCCTTATATCTATTTGTGTAAGTCAAATATCAATCAGGCATGTTTTGGTTATTAATATAACAAAATTTGATCCATACTCCACAGACTAAGCACTACCTAACCTTACTGTTATTTTATTTTTCTCTTTAGTTTGCGTGCTCAGCTAATACAGTCTATGATGTATTTTATTTGTTCATTTCTTATAAAATGCAATATTCATGTGATCTAGGGCTTGAGTCTGTGCTTTATTTTCTTATCGAACCACTGCAGCTAGAACAACCACTCCCACATGATTGAACCCAATAGGTACAGGCTAAACAAATTAGAGTCAGCATTTGCTGTTTATAATGCCGAAGTATCTATGCAATTGAAACCTGAAAAATTATATTTATTTGTTAATTTGGGAACAAATGAAAAAAAATGAGAACAAAATGAGAAAAAGGGAAGTAGGAAGGGAGGTACAGAGAGAGAGAGAGAGAGAGAGAGAGAGAAATCCCACATCCAGTGATTCACTTCCCCTTATATCTGAATGGCTGGTAAGAGCAAGGGCTGAAACAAGTATCCAGGAAGAATCCAAATATCCTATTCACGTGCTTGGCAGGAATGCACCTACTTGGACCATCACCACTGACTCCAGGGTACACATTTACAAGAAGCTGGAGTTAGAAACTGGAGTCAGAAATCAAACCCATGGGGGCCAGCATTGTGGTACAGTGGGTTAAGCTGCCATCTGCAATGCTTGCATCCCCTGTGAGTGCTGCCTCCAGTCCTGGTTGCTCACTTCTTTGGTTGTTGCTTCTTTAAATATTTAATTAGCTTTTTTTTTTTTTTTTTTTTTTTGACAGGCAGAGTGGAGAGTGAGAGAGAGAGACAGAGAGAAAGGTCTTCCTTTACCATTGGTTCACCCTTCAATGGCTGCTTGCGGCCGGCACTCTGCGGCCAGTGCACCACGCTGATTCAAAGCCAGGAGCCAGGTGCTTCTCCTGGTCTCCCATGTGGGTGAAGGGCCCAAGGTCTTGGGTCATCCTCCACTGCACTCCCGGGCCACAGGAGAGAGCTGGACTGGAAGAGGGGCAACCTGGAAAGAACCTGCGCCGCGACCGGGACTAGAACCCTGGGTGATGGCTCCACAGGTAGAGGATTAGCCAAGTGAGCAGTGGCTCTGGCCTGGATGCATACATCTTAATCAGTAGTCAAGTTTCTGCTCCCTAACTAACTAAATACTGTTTTTAGGTCCTTCTTACTGTGTAATTATGAGGACTATGTCATTTATAAAACAAATTTTGTGTCAATTTTGAGTGCTTACAAATATGATGTACTACACTTTCCTTTTTTGAAGAATATGCTGAATATATGTGAATTTGTCAACTGTGTGTATGTGAACCTGAACTGTAATTATCATATTGCACCTAAGAGATTTTGTCATTAGATGATATTATTTCTTTCAAATGAAGAGAGAGAGAGAGAGAGAGAATATATTTTGCTAGCTCACTTCTGAAATGCCAACCACAGCCAGAACTGGGCCCTGCCAAAACCAGACCCAGGGAGTCCATGCAGGTTTCACATGTGGGTGGCAGGGAACCAAGTAGTTGAGCCATCATCTTCTTCCTCCCACGGTGCACACTCACAAGAAGTTGGTGTACCCAGCCATCCCACTTCTTGGAATTTATCCAAAGGAAATTAAATTGGCAAACAAACAAGCTGTCTGCACATTAATGTTTATTGCAGCTCAATTCACAATAGCTAAGACCTGGAACCAACCCAAATGCCCATCAACAGTAGACTGGATAAAGAAATTATGGGACATGTACTCTATAGAATACTATACAGCAGTCAAAAACAATGAAACCCGGTCATTTGCAACAAGATGGAGGAATCTGGAAAACATTATGTTGAGTGAATTAAGTCAGTCCCAAAGGGACAAATATCATATGGTCTCCCTGATCGGCGACAACTAACTGAGCACCAAAGTGGAAACCTGTTGAAGTGAAATGGACACTATGAGAAACAGTGACTTGATCAGCTCTTGTGCTGACTGTTGATGTACAATGTAATACTTTATCCATTTTATTATTTTTTTTGTTCTAGTACTATTGGTTGAACTCTGTAATTAACACACAATTATCCTTAGGTATTTAAATTATAACTGAAAAGTGATCCATGTTAAATGTAAGAGTGGGGATAAGAGAGGGAGGAGATGTACAATTTGGGACATGCTCAATCAGACTTGCCCCAAATGGTGGAGTTAGAAACGTGCCAGGGGATTCCAATACAATCTCATCAAGGTGGCATGTACCAATGCCATCTCACTAGTCCCAGTGACCAATTTCTGTTCACAATTGATCACACTGATAGGTCTAAGAGTCAAAGGGATCACATAAACAAGAGTAGTGTCTGCTAATACTAACTGATAGAATCAAAAAGGGAGAGAATGATCCAACATGGGAAGCGGGATACACAGCAGACTCATAGAATGGCTGATGTCCTAAACAGCACTCTGGCCTCAGAATCAGCCCTTAAGGCATTCGGATCCAGCTGAAAAGCCCATGAGAGTATTTTAGGCATGGAAAGCCAAGACACTCTGGCAAAAAAAAAAAAAAAAAAAAAAAAAAACCAAAACAAAATACCTAAATGAAAGATCTCAGCGAGTGAGATCCCAGTGGAAAGAACAGGGCCATTAAAGAAGGAGGTATCTTTCTCTGAAGGGAAGAGAGAATTTCCACTTTGACTATGACCCTGTTGGAATAAGATCAAATTAGCGAACACAAAAGGCTTCCATATCCTTGGAAACTCATGCCTAGAGCCTAGGGAGATTACTGACACCGTAAACAAGAGTGTCAAATTGTTAAGTCAACAACAGGAGTCACTGTGTACTTACTTCTCATGTGGGAAAATATGTTAATAATGAATATAAAAAATACCAGTAAGGCAATTTATCTCAACTTTCCTTTTTCTGGGACCAGTACCTTATTAGGATTCTACCTCTCTTAATTTATCCGATATACTTCCAAATAGAATGAGAAGAATGATATTGTAATTATTCTAGTATTTACATTTTATAGTAGGGAAAATTAATCTATAATGTTTAAATAATCTTTTCACATCAACATAGAGTTTGAGAAGCAAATTTTAAGCTTGTCCTCTTAAACTAAGCTATTTTGCTTTCTTATTAGATATCAGTAATGCAAATAGTAATTGTAGGTAATGAATTAAAAAAAATTAGGTTACATGCTTAGACGAATGAAAAGTCAAAGACTCACTGCTGAAGTGAGGGTTATTACAAGAAAGAATTTGAGCTTTCTTCTTGTGACACCTGGAACTTGATATCATAGGAGTAATAAGGCAAAGTTGCAAAGAATGAATAAGATAATACGTTGAAAACAATTTTAACCACATAACTACTTAACCACATAACTACTAGTGTAAATTGATGTGTTAAGAAACAGGAGCCTCTACTAATCTGTGACCTTGAAAAGAACTGAAGCAACATTAACAATAATCAGGACCATAGCAAGAGTAGTAGAACTATGACCACAGACATTTCCACCAATACGAGTAATACCTCCTGTAGTCATGGATCACATGACTGTGAACACTGGCACATTAGTTAATATTTCATATTCTTGCTAATCCCTTATATTGAGAAATATTGGCTTTCCTAGAAAATAGCATTTCAGTTGGTAGTATTACAGGGGATCATCAAACACTGTACTCCTTTCTGAAGTTAAGTAAAAGAAACATTGTGTTTATTTATTATGGTTTATAGTCAATATCAAAAGCCATAAAATGATTAGACCCTAGTAAAGAGTGTTTGAAGAAACATAAAACAAAGATGTAAGAAAACAAGAAGTAAAATATAAGTATTAAATAAATATTAAATGTTCAAAAACCCCAAAATTAAGAAAAAGTCTAAAATAAGAAAAAGAAATAAATATTCATTAAGTATCTACAAAACTTGACAAATCTGAGGCAAAAAAACAAATTCAAGGTAAATTGTTAGGTACCCCAAATGAAAGGAAAGATTGAAGACTTTCAGGAAAACCAATATAACAGCTCCTGATAATGAGAAAATGATCTCTAATAGGTCATTTGTAGCTATTAACACTGTGAATAACTCCACGAACATCCCAGTGACTTGTCTCAAAAGTGGACAGAATAGATTTCATCTGTGTGTTTGTGTTAGGGTACAAGATGGTAGGGATGACTGTAAAGTGTATTAAGGTATTGCAATCAAAACATCAGGAATCATGGGTATTTAGAAATCCAACCTCTATTAACTACGCTGCTCATTCTCCTCAATCTACTCCCCACCCATGGCAAAAAAATTCAGTTGACCAGGACACACCTGCAATCATTGCCACTATCCACAATATTATAACCAGCAAGTAACAGGTGATGGGTGGTTTCTACCAAAGGGAGACAAACCGCATCCAAAACTTGGCTATCACTAGTTGTTCAGGCTTAATTTGACCGTTTTACCAGACTCCAAATCCCTTACTCTTTTTGATGAACAATCTGCAGATTATGTGACAGGTTGGAGTAGAGTTGTCCTGTAATGAAACAGGAGTTCTCGAACAGATGTCAAAGCATGATGTCACACGTCTAAATGTCAGACACTGAGAGAGAGAGACAGCATGAGTGAACTTGAAAGAATATCTTTATTAATAATAAATGCCCTTTTTGTCTTTTCATTGACTGCATTAATATTTTCAGTACTGGAAGCCAAAGGTTTCTTTTGAAAGGGTTACAAACGTTACATGTTGATTTTGAATTAATGCTTGTGAAGTTCCAATACAACTACGAAGCACTATAACTTCATTGTGCATTAAAGCTATTTTGACATACAAATATATAAGTTTCACTATATTCAATGGGTTATGTTTGGTAAACAACACCTTTGTTAGAGAGGACGCTCAAAAAAAATTATGCTGTTAATTATCAAAGAAAGGACTTAGGGTATAATGACTTTTCATAAGAGGTTAGTGAGAAACTTTAAGAGGCAGAAGCTTACAGACCTACTAAATAATTTCAAATAACTAAATTTCTGTTGCATAAAAGAATCAATTTCCTGTGGATTCAGATTGGAAAACTTATGGTCAGCATACAGATATGCCATTGGAGCCATATTTTTATTTAAAATAAAAAGGTAAATATTAGAACCCATTGAAAATAGGAGTACCCAGACTAAAGTTTAATGATGACATTATATTACTGCAGTTGTAGATTGAATAGGTTTTCACTATGACTGTGTTTAACATCAAGTTTGTGCTGTTTTCCAAAGGATGTTCTATAAAAATGAGGCTGGAATTAAAGTGGCTAACTCAACTTAAAGTACAGTTGGGGATAATATAAAGAACAAAGAGAAAAGTGCTTTCCTTTCCCTGAAGCCAACAGTAAAGTAAAAACAAGATTCTGTGACAGCTGTTAGAAAAAGGAATGAAGGCACAAGAGTTGTATTTTATTTTCATAAAACAAAGACGTGAAGTTTATTCTTTCTCAGCCTCATGGAAATGCCGAAGTCTATAACATATTTTTGGAAGTCAGTGTTTTGGCACAGTGAGATAAATCCTTCAGCTGATTCATTCCCCAAATGGCTGCAATGGCTTGAGCTGGGCCAGGCCAAATCCACTAGCCAGAACCTCCATCTGCATCTCCCAGGTGGGTGAAAGGGGCCCAAGTACTTGGTCCTTATTCCATTGCCTTCTCAGGTACATTAGCAGTAGGATGTATTGAAAACAGAGTAGCCAGAACTCAAAATAGCACTCTGATATGGAATGCTGTCATCACAAGCAATTACACTGAATCTGTGTATCCTCGCTTATACAGAAACATTATAGTGTCTATTCATCCTTTCAAATATTCAATTAAAATTATAAATACTATTGTTAATATAAATTATATGCAGAAAATTATCTCACAATGACATTTCTTAATAAATAAAGTAAGCTGCTATCCTTACCCCTTAAATAAATATAAAACATGTCCAATTTTATCCTAGGAGTACATTGAAAGAAACACCATATGAAGTGTCTGGATTCACCTTGAGTGTTAGTTGTATGCAGTAAACCACTTCCGTGCTTTTAAATGATAATGAAGTGAATGAGACAACAGGGAATTAAGAAAAAGTCTTGTCATGAGGAGATTGAAAACACTAAGTAACTGATGGGAGTTATGGTGATATGTAAATCTGCTACTCAGTTTATAGGGAGGTCATGTGTGTAAAAGCTCAGAGAGAAATCTCGAGATGGCAGAAAAGAAAGAGGAAAGAGGCACCTTCACAATGGGCTGAACTCCGTTGCCCCCTTTCTACTTCCTTGTCATTAAATTACTTAATAGTGTACTCAACCTTAAATTCTCATGTGTTAAATATAATAATTTGTTTGCAAGTGTAGGCGAAGCTTAACACAGAGTCAGGAATGAAGCTTGACAGTGTGAAGCCCCAGAGGCCTCCAGGCATCCTCCTTGGCTTTGGTCTTGTCTTCTTGCTTCAATTCTTTGCCATTCCTGAGTTCTCACTCTGAATATTCTAATGTTGCTATTTGCCTTCCTTTCACAAATTATTATTTTCAATTACATATTAATTGTTTTGTTTACTTGCATAGTATTCAGGCTTCCCACTACCTTGGAAATACCATGAAGAAGGAGTGCATGCTGGGTTTATTTACTAGTTTAAACCTAGTGTTTAGGATAGTGTTTGGAACTCAGCAAGCACTAAATAAAATATGTGATTTGTAAAAAGAATGTCCTTACAACTTTGAATATTTTAGGCACTATTATTATTATTAAGTAAACAAAAATTTTAAAATGCATTAAATGAGCTCTTAGTAGGTAATTGAAATATATCCATAAATAAACATACAAAAGGCTCTGCCCTGTTGAACTTAAATTATATAACAGACAATAAAATTAAAATTTTTTATAATATCTGAAAAAGGAAGTAAGTGATCATGGAAAAAAAAGAAAAGCAAGTAGCCTGGCATGAAAGGGATGAGAAATTAGGGACTAGGGGCCAGGGCAGGTTATAGTACTAAGAGATACAAATGCTAGGTTCATGTCTTGGCTTGCTACTCACAAGTTACATGACCTCTTTTTCTAAGGCACTACTGCAAACTTATATATTTGAGAGGTTTACTTCTGGGTGTTTAGGACTATAATATTCTATACTTCTGTCTAAGCTAAACAACTCTTGCAAAATGGAAGAATCAGTGATATTATGATGTTTATTGTAATCTAAGAATACAAATGAGGGCATCAGATCAAAACAAAACAAAAAATACAGCTTTGGTAATTCATGAACAAAGCTCATTTGTTATTGCTTGCAATTTATTATCAATGTTATTAATTACCCAGATTGTCTACTTATGGAAAGTTATGATACATCAAAAATCATTTGTGATCATTAAAAATAATATAATGATAAACATATACAAAATCTACTTTACATTAGAACATGAATAAAGTACTATTTTATGGTTTTACATAATGTAATATTGAGTTAATAATGTTATATAATCCCAGGTTTACTTGGCTTTCTGGAGTACAGCACTGTGATACAGAAAATATTAGATTTTTATATCATGGGTTAATATGCTGGATGTACTGCCTCTCTATAATTTTCCAGGTGGTTCTTCAAACTAAAGCTTAACTACTTAAGAATTTCAAATATGACAAATAGCTCTTTGAAGTTGACTTTTGTGTGTGCTTCAGAGAAATGCAAGATGGAACATAAATAAAAACAACTCACAGAAACAAGGCTTAAGATCTGACATTTCTAAGCAGCAGGTTTCTTCTGTCCTCTGGGAGATAAACAAAACTATTGAAAACCCCATTAGGTATATTTATAGCCCAGGTTTAATGTCCGGGATGTAAACCACGATGCCAGACTGCCAGCCACCAACTTTAGGAAGGGAGAAAACAGTTTCTTAGAGTGAATGCTCTCATCCCATCCTCATCAATATTCCAAAGGCATGACACCTTAATCTTACAGACAGTACAGGGGAGACTTCTTTTAGATTAGATTCTATAAAAATTTTTTATTTTTTAACCCTTATCTGGAGGTAATTCATTAACTTGTGTTCTGTTGTACTTGCTTACCTTCAGTATGGACTGAGGAGCACCTAGAGAAGCAGTTCAGCCCTTTCCACTGCCCGTTGAGTAGAAAAGAAACTTGGAAGTCAATAGTTGATCCTGAAGAGAATGGTCAATGAGCTGTTGTAGTAAAAACAGTTAAACTACTTCAAGGTGTGGAAGAGCCAAAGAATTTCTGAGAAGATATTTCAAATAATTAACGTAGTTTTATAATGTATTTGAAAGAGACTTTTACATATACCCCAATGGGTCAAGCTGACAGATGTTATGAACTAAATGGATGCTCCCAAAATTCATGTTGAAGTCTTAAACCTCAGTGTCGATGTATGTTGAATAAGGAAGTAATTAAACTTAAATAAGGTTATAAGTCTGTGATCTGATAGATGTATCCTTATAAAAAGAGACACCAGAGACCTGTCCCTACTCCCCGCCCCCCACAAAGAAGTCATGTGAGATGGTGGCTACCTACAAACCAGGAAAACAGCCTCCAGTGAATCCTACCATTCCCAGTACCTTGGCCTTGTCCATTCAGCTTCTACAACTGAAAGAAAATACAGTTCTGTGTTTGAAGCAGCTCAGCCTGGCATTTTGTTATGGCAGCCTGAGCAGATAAGGACAGTATGTGAGAGACAGGATGGACCATTTCCTGTCTATACAAAGGAGACTTTCTAACAGGTTCCTGAGGGACAATCAACCAACTTGAGGATGAAACCAGGACTACTATTATTAGTTCATTTCTCTTCTATAAGAGGTTAAATAAAAGAGCAAATAATTACTTGAGAGAGTTTATGACATAGATAGGTTTATGGCAACAATAAGATAATTAAATAGAAAATTTCTACTCCAAACTTGAAATTTTTTTCTGATTCTGTATACTGAATTGACAGTGTCAACCAGAGGGTACAATAATAAAAGAAATATTATTCACTGCAAAATGCCCTTGTAACACGAGAGAAGAAAGGTACCTGGTAATGAAGAGTAAAAGAAGCAGTGACTTCCAACATTGATGGGAGAGATGGCATTGAAAAAGTTTAAGAAATGACCCTGAAATATTAAATATATCTTTCTATCTACCTATATATATGTAGATGGATAGACATAGATGTGTATAAACAGTGGTAGAGGAAGAAAATTCCTTTAATCCATAAGTTAAATAGTTAACAACTGAGCATGGCAATGGCTGTGGAAAAAGGGGCCACTATTATTTTTATTTTCCTGTATCATATAAACCTACAATATTTTATGGTCAGACATTTTATTAAAATATACTTTTTAATAACCAGATCAAGTTCCATGTATATAGTATAGACATATTATTATATACCAATCCCAAATTAGAAATGGTTTTAAGATTTTTCAAGAGTTCTATTAACAAGAGATTTATTTATTTATTTGAAAGAAGTGGGGGGAGAGAGAGAGAGAGAGAAAGAATGAATATCTTCCATCTGCTGGTTCACTCCAAATGACCACGAAAGCTGAATTTGGCCAGGCTGAACCCAGGAGCCAAGAACTCCATTCAGGTTTCCCATGTGAATGGAAGGAGTCCAATACTTAAGCTCTCTTCTGCTATCTTACCTGGTACATTAGTATGGAGCTGGATCCCAAAGCAGATTAGCTAGGACTTGAACTGTGCTCTGTGTGGCAAGTGGCAGCTAAAACACTGCATCACAGTGCTGTCCCCTGTGGTCACTCTAAAACTGACTCTTAATCAACAGCCTTAAACATGTCCAACCATCACTATACCTTTTAAATGTCAAAATTTGCTAAAAATTGGCCATTTTTTCCTCCTATTTAAGCATATTTTGTTCTCCTCCACTTACTATTTGGAATCATTATCTTTATGCTAAGTTTGTATTTATCTCAGGAACACTCCAAATATAGCAAGAAACATAGCCTAGAGAATTCTACTAACTTATGGATAAAAATTACATTCCAAGTATGAATCTTGATAAGTAAGCATAATTCATATTCAAATAAATTTACATAATCATTAGCCTTTGTTTCAGCAGGTAGCTTTAAGCCTCAGCTTTCTATAAACAAGTTGGCAGTTACGTAAAATTTTTTGTTGTTATATGACAACTCAAAAATAAAATATTCAACCTTTTGTTTAGAAGGCCGTGGCTAATAATATACTACAATATGACTTCTCAACTGAGATGTTTAACTGGCAAAGTCTAGTTCAAATGAATATTGCGCAAAGGTTTTTATATTCTCTCTTTACAGCAGCAAAAGTAAAAATTCTGAAAACTGGATTCTATGGATTCTATATGTCAAGTGGATATCAAACCTGGTAGAAAACTATCCAGTGTACTTTTCCATCTAAAGAAACATTTTTTTTTATTACTATGTTTGTCTATGAGCAAATCTCATAGAATTTCTGAAAGTTTGGGTTTTTCTTCATTGATATTCCTGTGGTCTGCTTCATAAGGACCCTTTCAATCACCATTTTCTATTCTGCTTTGCAGTTTTCATTCCTCTAGTGCAGCTTTCACACTGCTGCCATGGAAGTCTTTCAAACTCACAACTGCTTTAGTGCCAGTTCCAAGCAATGCGGTGTCACCCATGAGAAAAAGCACACCCTTTTCAACCTGTCCTAAAGATGCAAGTGTGTACATGTGTGTATGGTTTTGTGTGCTCATTTGTGTTTGCTTTTCTGTTTACAAAGTTTGTCTTTCTTCCACCTTTTTACAAACTACTTTCTACTTGTGAGAAATCACTCACGATCCTAGGAAAGTGTCACATTTTCTCACCTTTTTCCCCCCCTTTGGATAACATAAATCTGACTTTTGAAAAACCTGCCTCTTTTCCCCACTAATAACGTGGAAAACAGGCTACAATATTTTTCTCACTTTTCAAAATGTGTTTCACAGGTCTACCTATTTAGTTTAGCTGTGTCGAACACCTTCTTTATGCAAGATTAAATATTTCAAACTTCTCCTTGTGATCCTCCTGAAAATTGTAGAGTTTTCTAACATTTTATTGCACTTATTTATTTTCATGTCTAGAAATATCTTCATAACCAGTCTTAATAGTTGGGGGTTATGAAAGAATATTTATGCTAGGGATATGTGACAGAATTGACAGTAGCATCAAACTGAGAGGTTTATCTTATTTTCATTTTTAACAAATGGTTTATGTCTCTAGAGTGAGATTAGCTTGAGCCAAGGACAAGGTCTTTGATGTCTTTATCACCGGTACTCGGCAAAGAACCTAATAAACATAAATGAACAATAGATACTTTTGCATAGATTCTTTCTCATGAGAAGTTTACAAAGATGTCCAGTCTATGCAAATATTGTTTTATTCTTTTACTAAAATTTTGAGTTGTGAGAAGGAAAGTAATATTTTTATTACTTTGGGTGAATATAAAAGAACATGCACAATGATAATTCATGCTTCTAACTGGATGTTGATATGCTGTATGTATACTATAGATCTGGAAGAGTCTGAAAGCTGAAATTGTGCAGACATACCTGCTTTGATTGTATATCCAAACTTTTATTAGAATGTCTGAGTACTCGGACTGCGCCATGGCTCAAAAGGCTAATACTCTGTCTGCGGCGCCGGCACCTCGGGTTCTAGTCCCGGTCGGGGCGCTGGATTCTGTCCCAGTCGTTCCTCTTCTTGTCCAGCTCTCTGCTGTGGCCAGGGAGTGCAGTGGAGGATGGCCCAAGTGCTTGGGCCCTGCACCCACATGGGAGACCAGGAGAAGCACCTGGCTCCTGGCTTCGGATCAGCGCAGTGCGCCGGCCACAGCGGCCATTGGAGGGTGAACCAACCGAAAAGGAAGACCTTTCTCTCTGTCTCTCTCTTTCTCACTGTCCACTCTACCTGTCAAAAAATAAATAAAAATAAAAAAAGAGAGAATGTCTGAGTACCCATGAAAGACTAGTTTACTAAATTAATGCATTTGTTGATGATTGGGAAATAACATGTTTAAAAGCTGTCTCTGGGACTGACGCTGGGGTGCAGTGGGTTACAGCCCATACAGGCACTGGTTCAAGTCCCGCTGGTCCAATTCCCATCTAGCTTTCTGCTATGGCTTGGGAAAACAGGAGAGGATGGCCCCTATACCCACTTGGGAGACCCAGAAGAAGAAGCTGCTGCCTCCTAGCTTCAGCCTGGCACACTCCTGGGTGTTGTAGTCATTTGGGGAGTGAATCTGCAGATAGAAGATCTCTCTGTCTCTCCCCCTCTCTCTGTAATTCTGACTTTCATATAAATAAATATTTTAAAACTATTTAAGAAATAAAAGTTGCCTCTGGTATTATTAGATGCTCTACAGTGAGGTAGGTTCCCTGTGCCTGGGTAGCCAGATTGAGCCTGGGGAACTCACACAGGTTACATGGAGCAGGTTTACCAGTTACAGGATAGTGGGCAATAGCAGAAGGCTGAGATTCACTGCCTGTGATCCACTGGCATTGCATCTGAGGGACAAGAGAAAGCAGCTGCCCTTGGCTTTAGATATTTTTTACTTATTTGAAATGCGAATGAAGAGATAAGTGACGTCTTCTCAAACGCCTACAACAACCGAGGCTGAGACAAACCAAAGCCAGGAGTCAAAAACTCAATCGGAGTTTCCTATAGTGAACCAAGGACTTAAGTCATCACCTGCATTCTCCCATAGTGTGCACCAAAAGAAAGCTGGGTTGGAGGTGGAGTTCTCCAATGTGAGATGCAAACATCCCAAGTCAGACCTTAACTGCTGAGCCAAATGCCCAGCCCTGCATTGGGTCTTATATTCTTGGGTGCAAGGAATCACTAGGCTAGAGCATCAGAAGACATCCTATTTCTCAGGGGACTAGAGCAGAGCCTTAGCTGTCCTTAGCAGTCCTTCCTTATCTCAGGATGTTGTTGCATCCCCAGAACACTCTGTAGTTATTTATGAGAACTGCAGGGAGGAAGAGAACTTGATTGACCCAAGGCTACCCAGAGAACTAATTCAGATGCATCTAGGCATAGAGCTGAAGTTCATCTCAGTGGAAGATGACCACTCAATTATTAAATAAACAGAACAAAAATAAATATACTCACACGCAAAGGTGTAGTGTAGGACTGCCAGTTAGAGCCAAAGACTATAGGTTTATAGCCTACAGAGTAAGCGATAAAAGAAGAGGTATATTGATCTGAATATGGATATGAAATGATTAATTTAGTCTGTCTCACCTTCAGGACTGTGATTTCAATGGAATTTTTGTTATTTTTATCTATATAGGCCTGAATGGTTTTTGGCACTTATCCCTTGCTCAATAAATCACTATTGACTTGAACTGAATGAATTGACCTAAACTGATGTAGGGTTCTAAAGGCTGTAACATCATTCTATTGTATATTTCTAGAAGTTTCTGTGTTACTATACTATCAAGAACTCAAGAAACACAGAAATATATCAAGCTTAAGAATCTACATAATAGTGGAAAGTATTTCTTAAAGCCCAAATATCATTTCTATAGCAAGTTTTTGGAGAAACCATGTGCTTCACAGTAAGTTCCTGTCATTTAATATGTGTCCAACATGGTAAGGGTGCAGTGGGTTACACTGCACCTAAAATCTAATTAATATGTCATATTTTATCTCGTAAGTCATCGGTATTACCATTTTACACATGAGGATAAAAGACAAAGTTTAAGAACTAAGATGGCACCATTATGAGATTTGCCTGACTTCACACCATACTGTTTTTATCATATATTGGTAATCTTTTTCTGGCGGAAGTGCACATCCACACACACGCAAGCATACACACACCCCTCTACAGTTTGGAGGTGAAGATATTCTCTCTTTTGCTATTTATAATGTATAATGCCTGTTCTACTTTAGACACAAAAAAGAAAATGGAATAGCGGCTAGGATTTTTAATTTGTGAACATTTGTTTTTTTTTTTCCTTTGGCTGTGTTGAATTCTGAATACCAAGAAAACATAATTATATACGTAACATTTCTAAAGGGTTGTTGCTTCTTGATAATAAAATATGAATAAATATTTCATAAATGTTTATCACTATTCTTTTTCCAATTAATCTTACCTTAACAGATGTTTTCTGAATGATAAAACTGTTTTCATTAGTATTTGAGAAATTCCTTGCATTTGGTTAATTTCCTTATGATTCAAAATTTGCAGATACTGCAAAACCCACTCAAATTTAGGATAATAATAATATACTTAGACCTCTGTCAAGACATTTAAATTTTTAAAGTTTGTTTGTTTGTTTATTTATTTATATTACAAGGCAAGAGAGAGAGAGAGCGCTCCAATTCACTGGTTCACTTCTGAATTGCCAACAACATCCAGGGCTAGGACAGGCCAAAAACAAGGACCAGGAACTCCATCCTGATCTTCCGCATGGGTGTTAGCCACCAAACTACTTGAGATATCTGCTGCAGCCCAAGGTGTGCATTATTAAGAAACTAAAATTGTAGTTGGGCTGGTGTCAAAGTCAGATACTGATATATAGGATGTTGGCTTCCCACTATATCAAATGCTTGCTCCCTATCCAGGAATTTTAAAATAAAAATATGGCCATGTGTTATGTAATTTGCCCCCCATCAAATAACTTTACTCTTAAATTCTCTCTCCCTTCCTTCTCTCTTTGGTTCTCTTCTCTGTCTCTCTTCCTTATTTCTGACTCTCTCATCTTTATACAGAAGTTAGTCATCAGTGAATAAATTAATGTGATATTTGATGTCTTATCTAGTCATATATACATATTTAAGAGTTAAAAAATAACTTAGAAACTTTTTTGTTCCTTGAAATCATAATCTGTAGTGTTTCCTAATGAGTGATATTAATTCTAATAAACACTTACTCTCTTAAGAATATTACTGTTAAGATTTTTTACGTCTCTTTTAATCAAAACAAACTTGTATGCACGGTAATGTTCTCTTCCAAACAATGTGTTACCTATAATTGAACAGTTTGCTTAATCAATATTGTATATGACTATGTCAGTTCTATTTTTAATGTTCATAATTGTATCATTCTTTCATTCATTTGTAGAAAACATGTTAAGGAACTCCTATTACGAACCTGTTGTCATTCTAGGTTAGGGGAGATAGAGGAAGGAGGAGAACAGAACTCTTCCTGAAAATTGTATGCTCTTTTTAGATAGTCAGGTGAAAAGCAATGAATTTCTTTGCCTCTGTCATTTCTCCTTATCTTGTACCAGGTTTTCATGGCAATAAACTCAGCAGGTATTCTTGTTATGTTTATCATCTCATCTTAAATTGTACTTTGGCTTAGAACAGAAGTTTAACATGGCTAGAAACAAAGCAGTTGAGCTATTACTGTCTCAGTAGACCACATGTCCAAGTAGAAGTATATAGAGCATGCATTTTCTGTATCTGTGTCTTAAATGTAAGTGTGTGGAATTAGGACTGCTATGGTAGTAAATGTTGAGTCAGTAGTTTTCGAAGCAGAATCTTTCAACAGAAGGCTTTTTCATGGTTTGGATTTAAGCAATCAAATGTATCAGCAAATAGATTAGCTAGAAACTTCTGTTGCACACTGAATAAAGTGCAAATAATCTAAACTGCTCCACATGTGTAGTTTGTAGTTTTTGTTTGTTTACTGCAATTATCTAACTAAAAGAGAGATTTAGAAGAAATA